>NW_027094766.1:0-56402 GCF_029207755.1 Chamaea fasciata
AGTAAGTAAAGTCAGCTGCCCAGGTGCCTGATGTCAGTTTGTAGGAGGCCTTTGGCCCTCCATGGGAAGTCAGGCTTCCTGCTTGTAGCAGCTTGCATCTGGATGAAATCCTGTCCCGTTCAAGATTGTAGGTGGCCGAGGCATGGTGCCCGGCAGTGGGAGTTGGGCACAAAGGATGGCCTGTTTCCAGGGGTAAGTAAAGTCAGCTGCCCAAGTGCCTGATGTCAGTTTGTAGGAGGCCTTTGGCCCTCCAAGGGAAGCAAGTCTTCCTGTTCAAGGCAGCTTGCATCTGGAAGAAATGCTGTTCCGTTCGGGATTGTAGGTGGCCGAGGCCAGGTGCCCGGCAGAGGGAGTTGGGCACAAAGGATGGGCTGTTTCCAGGGGTAAGTAAAGTCAGCTGCCCAGGTGCCTGATGTCAGTTTGTAGGAGGCCTTTGGCCCCCCAAGGGAAGCCAGGCTTCCTGCTAGTGGCAGCTTGCATCTGGAAGAAATGCTGTTCCGTTCGGGATTGTAGGTGGCCGGAGCAGGGTGCCCGGCTGAGGCAGATGGACACAAAGGATGGGCTGTTTCCAGGGGTAAGTAAGGTCAGCTGCCCAGGTGCCTGATGTCAGTTTGTAGGAGGCCTTTGGCCCTCCATGGGAAGCCAGGTTTCCTACTTGTGGCAGCTTGCATCTGGAAGAAATCCTATTCCGTTCGGGATTGTAGGTGGCCGAGGCCTGGTGCCCGGCAGAGGGAGTTGGGCACAAAGGATGGGCTGTTTCCAGGGTAGTAAGTAAGTCAGCTGCCCAGGTGCCTGATGTCAGTTTGTAGGAGGCCTTTGGCCCTCCAAGGGAAGCCAGGCTTCCAGTTTGTGGCAGCTTGCATCTGGAAGAAATCCTGTTCCGTTCGGGATTGTAGGTGGCCGAGGCCAGGTGCCCGGCAGAGGGAGTTGGGCACAAATGATGGCCTGTTTCATGAAAAAAGTAAAGTCAGCTGCCCAGGTGCCTGATGTCAGTTTGTAGGAGGCCTTTGGCCCTCCATGGGAAGCCACGTTTCCTGCTTGTGGCAGCTTGCATCTGGAAGAAATCCTGTTCCGTTCGGGATTGTAGGTGGCCGAGGCCTGGTGCCCGGCAGAGGGAGTTGGGCACAAATGATGGCCTGTTTCCAGGGGTAAGTAAAGTCAGCTCCACAGGTGCCTGATGTAAGTTTGTAGGAGGCCTTTAGTCCTCTAAGGTAAGCCAGGCTTCCAGCTTGTGGCAGCTTGCATCTGGAAGAAATCCTGTTCCGTTCGGGATTGTAGGTGGCTGAGGCCTGATGCCCGGCAGAGGGAGTTGGGCACAAAGGATGGCCTGTTTCCAGGGGTAAGTAAAGTCAGCTGCCCAGGTGCCTGATGTCAGTTTGTAGGAGGCCTTTGGCTTTCCAAGGGAAGCCAGGCTTCCAGTTTGTGGCAGCTTGCATCTGGAAGAAATCCTGTTCCGTTCGGGATTGTAGGTGGCCGGAGCAGGGTGCCCGGCTGAGGGAGTTGGGCACAAAGGATGGGCTGTTTCCAGGGGTAAGTAAAGTCAGCTGCCCAGGTGCCTGATTTCAGTTTGTAGGAGGCCTTTGGCCCTCCAAGGGAAACCAGGCTTACTGCTTGTGGCAGCTTGCATCTGGAAGAAATCCTGTTCCGTTCGGGATTGTAGGTGGCCGAGGCCAGGTGCCCGGCAGAGGAGTTGGGCACAAAGGATGGGCTGTTTCCAGGGGTAAGTAAAGTCAGCTGCCCAGGTGCCTGATGTCAGTTTGTAGGAGGCCTTTGGCCTTCCAAGGGAAGACAGGCTTCCAGTTTGTGGCAGCTTGCATCTGGAAGAAATCCTGTTCCGTTCGGGATTGTAGGTGGCCGCGGCCCGGTGCCCGGCAGAGGGAGTTGGGCACAAAGGATGGCCTGTTTCCAGGGGTAAGTAAAGTCAGCTACCCAGCTGCCTGATGTCAGTTTGTAGGAGGCCTTTGGCCCTCCAAGGGAAGCAAGTCTTCTGTTCAAGGCAGCTTGCATCTGGAAGAAATGCTGTTCCGTTCGGGATTGTAGGTGGCCGAGCCCAGTTGCCCGGCTGAGAGAGTTGGGCACAAAGGATGTCCTGTTTCCAGAAGTAAGTAAAGTCAGCTGCCCAGGTGCCTGATGTCAGTTTGTAGGAGGCCTTTGGCCCTCCATGGGAAGTCAGGCTTCCTGCTTGTGGCAGCTTGCATCTGGATGAAATCCTGTCCCGTTCAAGATTGTAGGTGGCCGAGGCATGGTGCCCGGCAGTGGGAGTTGGGCACAAAGGATGGCCTGTTTCCAGGGGTAAGTAAAGTCAGCTGCCCAGGTGCCTGATCGTCAGTTTGTAGGAGGCCTTTGGCCCTCCATGGGAAGTCAGGTTTCCTGCTTGTGGCAGCTTGCCTCTGGAAGAAATGCTGCTCCGTTCGGGATTGTAGGTGGCCTAGCCCAGTTGCCCGGCAGAGCGAGTTGGGCACAAAGGATGGCATGTTTCCAGAAGTAAGTAAAGTCAGCTGCCCAGGTGCCTGATGTCAGTTTGTAGGAGGCCTTTGGCCCTCTATAGGAAGCCAGGCTTCCTGCTTGTGGCAGCTTGCCTCTGGAAGAAATGCTGTTCCGTTCGGGACTGTAGGTGGGCGAGGCCAGGTGCCCGGCAGAGGGAGTTGGGCACAAAGGATGGCCTGTTACCAGGGGTAAGTAAAGTCAGCTGCCCAGGTGCCTGATGTCAGTTTGTAAGAGGCTTTTGGCCCTCCATGGGAAGCCAGGCTTCCTGCTTGTGGCAGCTTGCATCTGGAAGAAATCGTGTTCCGGTCGGGATTGTAGGTGGCCGGAGCTGGGTGTCCGGATGAGGGAGTTAGACACAAAGGATAGGCTGTTTCCAGGGGTAAGTAAAGTCAGCTGCCCAGGTGCCTGATGTCAGTTTGCAGGTGGCTATTGGTCCTCCATGGAAAGCCAGGCTTCCAGCTTGTGGCAGCTTGCATCGGGAAGTAATACTGATCTGTTCGAGATTGCAGGTGGCCGAGGCCTGGTGCCCGGCAGAGGGAGTTGGGCACAAAGGATGTCCTGTTTCCAGGGGTAAGTAAAGTCAGCTGCCCAGGTGCCTGATGTCAGTTTGTGGGAGGCCTTTGGCCCTCCATGGGAAGCCAGGCTTCCTGCTTGTGGCAGCTTGCATCTGGAAGAAATCCTGTTTTGTTCGGGATTGTAGGAGTCCGGAGCTGGGTGCACGGTAGAGGAGTTGGGCACAAAGGATGGGCTGTTTCCAGGCGTAAGTAAAGTCAGCTGCCCAGGTGCCTGATGCCAGTTTGTAGGAGGCCTTTGGTCCTCCATGGGAAACCAGTCTACCAGCTTGTGGCAGCTTGCATCTGGAAGAAATCCTGTTCCGTTCGGATTGTAGGTGGCCGAGGCCAGGTGCCCGGCAGAGGGAGTTGGGCACAAAGGATGGCCTGTTTCCAGGGGTAAGTAAAGTCAGCTGCCCAGGTGCCTGATGTCAGTTTGTAGGAGGCCTTTGGCCCTCCAAGTGAAGCCACGTTTCCAGCTTGTGGCAGCTTGCATCTGGAAGAACTCCGGTTCCGTTCGGGATTGTAGGTGGCCGAGGCCAGGTGCCCGGCAAAGGGAATTGGGCACAAAGGATGTCCTTTTTCCAGGGGTAAGTAAAGTCAGCTGCCCAGGTGCCTGATGTCAGTTTGTAGGAGGCCTTTGGCCCTCCAAGTGAAGCTCGTCTTCCTGTTTAAGGCAGCTTGCATCTGGAAGAAATCCTGTTCCGTTCAGGATTGTAGGTTGCCGGAGTAGGGTGCCCGGCGGAGGGTGTTGGGCACAAAGGATGGGCTGTTTCCAGGGGTAAGTAAAGTCAGCTGCCCAGGTGCCTGATGTCAGTTTATAGGAGGCCTTTGGCCCTCCAGGGGAAGCCAGGTTTCCTGCTTGTGGCAGCTTGCATCTGGAAGAAATCCTGTTTCGTTCGGGATTGTAGGTGTCCTAGGCTGGGTTCCCGCCACACGGAGTTGGGCACAAATGATGGCCTTTTTCCTGGGGTAAGTAAAGTCAGCTGTCCAGGTGCCTGATGTCAGTTTGTAGGAGGCCTTTGGTCCTCCATGGGAAGCCAGGCTTCCAGCCAGTGGCAGCTTGCATCGGGAAGAAATCCTGTTACGTTCGGGATTGTAGGTGTCCTAGGCTGGGTTCCCGCCACACGGAGTTGGGCACAAATGATGGCCTTTTTCCTGGGTAAGTAAAGTCAGCTGTCCAGGTGCCTGATGTCAGTTTGTAGGAGGCCTTTGGTCCTCCAAGAGAAGCCAGGCTTTCAGCTTGTGGCAGCTTGCATCTGGAAGAAATCCTGTTCTGTTCGGGATTGTAGGTGTCCTAGGCCGGGTGCATGCCACACGGAGCTGGGCACAAGGGATGGCCTTTTTCCATGGGTAAGCAACGTCAGCTGCCCAGGAGCCTGATCTCAGTTTGTAAGAGGCCTTTAGCACTCGACGGAAAGTCAGGCTTCCTGTTTGTGGCAGCTTGCATCTGGAAGAAATCCTGTTTTGTTCGGGATTGTAGGTGGTCGAGGCCGGGTGCCTGGCTGAGGGAGTTGGGCAGGAAGGATGGCCTGTTTCCAGTGGTAAGTAAAGTCAGCTGCCCAGGTGCCTGATGTCAGCTTGTAGAAGGCCGCTGGCCCTCCTAGGGAAGCCAAGCTTCCAACTTGTGGCAGCTTGCATCTGGAAGAAATCCTGCTCTGTTCAAGACTGTTTGTGGTCGAGGCCGGTGCCCAGCAGAGGGAGTTGGGCACAAAAGATGGCCTGTGTTCAGTGGTAAGTAAAGTCACCTGCCCAGGTGCCTGATGTCAGTTGGTCGGAGGCTATTGGCCCTCCAAGGGATTCCAGTCTTCCTGTTTAAAGCAGTCTGCATCTGGAAGAAATCCTGTTCCGTTCGGGATTGTAGGTGGCCGAGGCCTGGTGCCTGGCAGAGGGGTTTACGCACAAAGGATTGCTTGCTTCTAGGGGTAAGTAAAGTAAACTACCCAGGTGCCTGATGTCAGTTTGTAGTAGGCCTTTGGCCCCCCACGGGAAGCCAGGCTTCCAGCTTGTGGCAGCTTGCATCTGGAAGAAATCCTGTTCCGTTCGGGATTGTAGGTGGCCGAGGCCAGGTGCCCGGCAGTGGGAATTGGGCACAAAGGATTGCTTGCTTCCAGGGGAAAGTAAAGTCAGCTGCCCAGTCGCCTGATGTCACTTTGAAGGAGGCCTTTGGCCCTCCACGGGACGCCAGGCTTTGAGCTTGTGGCAGCTTGCATCTGGAAGAAATCCTGTTCCATTCAAGATTGTCGGTGGCCGAAGCCGGGTGCCCTGCAGAGGGAGTGGGGCACAAAGGATGGCCTGTTTCCAGGGGTAAATGAAGTCAGATGCCCACGTGCCTTATGACAGTTTGTAGGAGGCCTTTGGCCCTCCAAGAGATGCAAGGCTTCCAGCTTGTGGCAGCTTGCATCTGGAAGAAATCCTGTTCCATTCAAGATTGTAGGTGGCCGAGGCTGGGTTTCCGGCAGAGGGTGTTGGGCACAAAGGATGGCCTGCTTCCAGGGGTAAGTAAAGTCACCTAGCCAGATACCTGATGTCAGTTTGTAGGAGGCCTTTGGCCCTCCAAGGGATGCCGGGCTTCCAACTTGTGGCAGCATGCATCTGGAAGAAATCCTGTTCCGTTCGGGATTGTCGGTAGCCGAGGCCGGGTCCTCGGCAGAGGGAGATGAGCACAAATGATGGCCTGTTTCCAGGGGTAAGTAAAGTCAGCTGCCCAGGAGCCTAATGTCAGTTTGTAGGAGGCCTTTGGCGTTCCACGGGAAGCCGGGATTCCAACATGTGGCAGCTTTCATCTGGAAGAAATCGTGTTCCGTTCGGGATTGTAGGTGGCCGAGGCCAGGTGCCTGGCCGAGGGAGTTGGGCCCAAAGGATGGCGTGTTTCCAGGGGTAAGTAAAGTCAGCAGCCCAGGTGCCTGATGTCAGTTTGTAGGAGGCCTTTGGCCCTCCAAGGGATTCCAGTCTTCCTGTTTAAAGCAGTCTGCATCTGGAAGAAATCTTGTTCCGTTCGGGATTGTAGGTGGCCGAGGCCTGGTGCCTGGCAGAGGTGGTTACGCACAAAGGATTGCTTGCTTCCAGGGGTAAGTAAAGTAACCTACCCAGGTGCCTGATGTCAGTTTGTAGGAGGCCTTGGGCCCTCCACGGGAAGCCACGCTTCCAGCTTGTGGCACCTTGCATCTGGAAGAAATCCTGTTCCGTTCGGGATTGTAGGTGGCGGAGGCCGGGTGCCCGGCAGAGGGTGTTGGGCACAAATGATGGCCTGCTTCCAGGGGTAAGTAAAGTCACCTACTCAGATACCTGATGTCAGTTTGTAGGAGGCCTTTAAGCCTCCAAGGGAAGTCGGGCTTCCAACTTGTGGCAGCTTGCATCTGGAAGAAATCCTGTTCCGTTCAAGATTGTCGATGGCCGAGGCCTGGTGCCCCGCAGAGGGAGTTGGGCACAAATGATGGCCTGTTTCCAGGGGTAAATAAAGTCAGCTGCCCAGGTGCCTGATGTCTGTTTGTAGGAGGCCTTTGGCCCTCCAAGGGAAGCCAGGCTTCCAGTTTGTGGCAGCTTGCATCTAGAAGAAATCCTGTTCCGTTCGGGATTGTAGGTGGCCGGAGCTGGGTGCCTGGCTGAGGGAGTTGGGCACAAAGGATGGCCTGTTTCCAGGGGTAAGGAAAGTCAGCTGCCCAGGTGCCTGATGTCAGTTTGTAGGAGGCCTTTGGCCCTCCAAGTGAAGCCACGTTTCCAGCTTGTGGCAGCTTGCATCTGGAAGAACTCCTGTTCCGTTCGGGATTGTAGGTGGGCGAGGCCAGGTTCCCAGCAGAGGGAGTTGGGCACAAATGATGGCCTGTTTCATGAGGAAAGTAAAGTCAGCTGCCCAAGTGCCTGATGTCAGTTTGTAGGAGGCCTTTGGTCCTCCATGGGAAGCCAGGCTTCCCGCTAGTGGCAGCTTGCATCGGGAAGAAATGCTGTTCCGTTCGGGATTGTAGGTGGCCGCGGCCAGGTGCCCGGCAGAGGGAGTTGGGCACAAAGGATGGCCTGTTTCCAGGGGTAAGTAAAGTCAGCTGCCCACGTGCCTGATGTCAGTTTGTGGGAGGCCTTTGGCCCTCCAAGTGAAGCCACGTTTCCAGCTTGTGGCAGCTTGCATCTGGAAGAACTCGTGTTCCGTTCGGGATTGCAGGGGGCCAAGGCCTGGTGCCCGGCAGAGGGAGTTGAGCACAAAGGATGGGCTGTTTCCAGGGGTAAGTAAAGTCAGCTCCCCAGGTGCCTGATGTCAGTTTGTAAAAGGCCTTTGGCCCTCCATGGGAAGCCAGGCTTCCAGTTTGTGGCAGCTTGAATCTGGAAGAAATCCTGTTTCGTTCGGGATTGTAGGTGGCCGAGGCCAGGTGCCAAGCAGAAGGAGTTAGGCACAAATGATGGCCTGTTTCATGAGGAAAAGAAAGTCAGCTGCCCAGGTGCCTGATGTCAGTTTGTAGGAGGCCTTTGGCCCTCCATGGGAAGCCAGGTTTCCAGCTTGTGGCAGCTTGCATCTGGAAGAACTCCTGTTCCGTTCGGGATTGTAGGTGGCCGAAGCTGTGGGCCCGGCAGAGCGAGTTGGGCACAAAGGATGGCCTGTTTCCAGGGGTAAGTAAAGTCAGCTGCCCAGGTGCCTGATGTCAGTTTGTAGGAGGCCTTTGGCCCTCCAAGGGAAGCTTGTCTTCCAGTTTGTGGCAGCTTGCATCTGGAAGAAATCCTGTTCCGTTCGGGATTGTAGGTGGCCGAGGCCAGGTGCCCGGCAGAGGGAGTTGGGCACAAAGGATGGCCTGTTTCCAGGGGTAAGTAAAGTCAGCTGCCCAGGTGCCTGATGTCAGTTTGTGGGAGGCCTTTGGCCCTCCATGGGAAGCCAGGCTTCCTGCTTGTGGCAGCTTGCATCTGGAAGAAATCCTGTTTTGTTCGGGATTGTTGGAGTCCGGAGCTGGGTGCCCGGCAGAGGGAGTTGGACACAAAGGATGGGCTGTTTCCCAGGGTAAGTAAAGTCAGCTGCCCAGGTGCCTGATGTCAGTTTGTAGGAGGCCTTTGGCCCTCCATGGGAAGCCAGGTTTCCTGCTTGTGGCAGCTTGCCTCTGGAAGAAATGCTGTTCCGTTCGGGATTATAGGTGGCCGATCCCAGTTGCCCGGCAGACGGAGTTGGGCACAAAGGATGTCATGTTTCCAGAAGTAAGTATAGTCAGCTGCCCAGGTGCCTGATGTCAGTTTGTAGGAGGCCTTTGGCCCTCCATGGGAAGCCAGGCTTCCTGCTTGTGGCAGCTTGCCTCTGGAAGAAATGCTGTTCCGTTCGGGACTGTAGGTGGGCGAGGCCAGGTGCCCGGCAGAGGGAGTTGGGCACAAAGGATGGCCTGTTTCCAGGGGTAACTGAAGTTAGATGCCCACGTGCCTTATGACAGTTTGTAGGAGGCCTTTGGCCCTCCAAGAGATGCAAGGCTTCCAGCTTGTGGCAGCTTGCATCTGGAAGAAATCCTGTTCCATTCAAGATTGTAGGTGGCCGAGGCTGGGTTTCCGGCAGAGGGTGTTGGGCACAAAGGATGGCCTGCTTCCAGGGGTAAGTAAAGTCACCTAGCCAGATACCTGATGTCAGTTTGTAGGAGGCCTTTGGCCCTCCAAGGGATGCCGGGCTTCCAACTTGTGGCAGCATGCATCTGGAAGAAATCCTGTTCCGTTCGGGATTGTCGGTCGCCGAGGCCGGGTCCTCGGCAGAGGGAGATGAGCACAAATGATGGCCTGTTTCCAGGAGTAGGTAAAGTCAGCTGCCCAGGAGCCTAATGTCAGTTTGTAGGAGGCCTTTGGCGTTCCACGGGAAGCCGGGATTCCAACATGTGGCAGCTTTCATCTGGAAGAAATCGTGTTCCGTTCGGGATTGTAGGTGGCCGAGGCCAGGTGCCTGGCCGAGGGAGTTGGGCCCAAAGGATGGCGTGTTTCCAGGGGTAAGTAAAGTCAGCAGCCCAGGTGCCTGATGTCAGTTTGTAGGAGGCCTTTGGCCCTCCAAGGGATTCCAGTCTTCCTGTTTAAAGCAGTCTGCATCTGGAAGAAATCTTGTTCCGTTCGGGATTGTAGGTGGCCGAGGCCTGGTGCCTGGCAGAGGTGGTTACGCACAAAGGATTGCTTGCTTCCAGGGGTAAGTAAAGTAACCTACCCAGGTGCCTGATGTCAGTTTGTAGGAGGCCTTGGGCCCTCCACGGGAAGCCACGCTTCCAGCTTGTGGCACCTTGCATCTGGAAGAAATCCTGTTCCGTTCGGGATTGTAGGTGGCGGAGGCCGGGTGCCCGGCAGAGGGTGTTGGGCACAAATGATGGCCTGCTTCCAGGGGTAAGTAAAGTCACCTACTCAGATACCTGATGTCAGTTTGTAGGAGGCCTTTAAGCCTCCAAGGGAAGTCGGGCTTCCAACTTGTGGCAGCTTGCATCTGGAAGAAATCCTGTTCCGTTCGGGATTGTAGGTGGCCGGAGCTGGGTGCCCAGCTGAGGGAGTTAGGCACAAAGGATGTCCTGTTTCCAGGGGTAAGTCAAGTCAGCTGCCCAGGTGCCTGATGTCAGTTTGTAGGAGGCCTTTGGCCCTCCAAGGGAAGCTAGTCTTCCAGCTTGTGGCAGCTTGCATCTGGAAGAAATGCTGTTTCGTTCGGGATTGTAGGTGGCCGAGGCCAGGTGCCCGGCAGAGGGAGTTGGGCACAAAGGATGGCCTGTTTAGAGGGGTAAGTAAAGTCAGCTGCCCACGTGCCTGATGTCAGTTTGTAGGAGGCCTTTGGCCCTCCATGGGAAGCCAGGCTTCCTGCTTGTGGCAGCTTGCATCTGGAAGAAATCCTGTTTCGTTCAGGATTGTAGGTGGCCGAGGCCTGGTGCCCGGCAGAGGAAGTTGGGCACAAAGGATGGGCTGTTTCCAGGGGTAAGTAAAGTCAGCTGCCCAGGTGCCTGATGTCAGTTCGTAGGAGGCCTTTGGTCCTCCATGGGAAACCAGTCTTCCAGCTTGTGGCAGCTTGCATCGGGAAGAAATCCTGTTCCGTTTGGGATTGTAGGTGGCCGAGGCCAGGTGCCCGGCAGAGGGAGTTGGGCACAAAGGATGGCCTGTTTCCAGGGGTAAGTAAAGTCAGCTGCCCAGGTGCCTGATGTCAGTTTGTAGGAGGCCAATGGCCCTCCAAGGGAAGCCACGTTTCAGCTTGTGGCAGCTTGCATCTGGAAGAACTCCGGTTCCGTTCGGGATTGTAGGTGGCCGAGGCCAGGTGCCCGGCAGAGGGAGTTGGGCACAAAGGATGGCCTGTTTCCAGGGATAAGTAAAGTCAGCTGCCCAGGTGCCTGATGTCAGTTTGTAGGAGGCCTTTGACCCTCCAAGAGAAGCCAGGCTTCCTGCTTGTGGCAGCTTGCATCTGGAAGAAATCCTGTTACGTTCGGGATTGTAGGTGGCCGGAGCAGGGTGCCCGGCAGAGGAAGTTGGGCACAAAGGATGGACTGTTTCCAGGGGTAAGTAAAGTCAGCTGCCCAGGTGCCTGATGTCTGTTTATAGGAGGCCTTTGGCCCTCCACGGGAAGCCAGGCTTCCAACTTGCGGCAGCTTGCATCTGGAAGAAATCCTGTTCCGTTCGGGACTGTAGGTGGCCGAGGCCGGGTGCCCGGCAGAGGGTGTCGGGCATATAATGGCCTGCATCCAGGGGTAAGTAAAGTCACCTACCCAGATACCTGAGGTCAGTTTGTAGAAGGCCTTTTCGCTTCCAAGGAAAGCCGGGCTTCTAACATGTGGCAGCTTGCATCTGGAAGATATCCTGTTCCGTTCAAGATTGTAGGTGGCCGAGGCCGGGTGCCCTGCAGAGGGAGTTAGGCACAAAGAATGGCCTTTTTCCAGGGGTAAGTAAAGTCAGCTGCCCAGGTGCCTGATGTCAGTTTGTAAGAGGCTTTTGGCCCGCCAAGAGAAGCCAGCCTTCCAGCTTGTGCAGCTTGCATCTGGAAGAAATCCTGTTACGTTCGGGATTGTAGGTGGCTGAGTCCGGGTGCCCGGCAGAGGGAGTTGGGCACAAAGGATGGCCTGCTTGAAGGAGTAAGTAAAGTCACCTAGCCAGATACCTGATATCAGTTTGTCGGAGGCCTTTGGCCCTCCATGGGATGCAGGGCTTCCAACTTGTGGCAGCGTGCATCTGGAAGAAATCCCGTTCCGTTCGGTATTGTAGGTGTCCTAGCCTGGGTTCTCGACACACAGAGTTGGACACAAAGGATGGCCTTTTCCCAGGGGTAAGTAAAGTCAGCTGCCCAGGTGCCTGATGTCAGTTTGTAGGAGTCCTTTGGCCCTCCAAGGGAAGCCAGGCTTCCAACATTTGGCAGCTTGCATCTAGAAGAAATCCTGTTTCGTTCGGGATTGTAGGTGGCCGAGGCCGGGTGCTAGGCAGAGGGATTTGTGCACAAAGGATGGCCTGCTTCCCGGGGTAAGTAATGTCAGCTGCCCAGGTGCCTGATGTCAGTTTGTAGGAGGCCTTTGGCGCTCCACGGGAAGCCAGGCTTCCAGCTTCTGGCAGCTTGCATCTGGAAGAAATCCTTTTCTGTTCAAAATTGTAGGTGGCCGATGCCGGGTGCTAGGCAGAGGGTGATGGGCACAAACGTTGGCCTGATTCCCGGGGTAAGTAAAGTCACCTACCCAGATACCTGATGTCAGTTGTACGAGGCCCTGGGCCCTCCAAGAGAAGCCTGGATTCCAGCTTGTGGCAGCTTGCATCTGGAAGAAATCCTGTTTCGTTCGGGATTGTAGGTGTCCTAGGCTGGGTTCCCGCCACACGGAGTTGGGCACAAATGATGGCCTTTTTCCTGGGGTAAGTAAAGTCAGCTGTCCAGGTGCCTGATGTCAGTTTGTAGGAGGCCTTTGGTCCTCCAAGAGAAGCCAGGCTTCCAGCTTGTGGCAGCTTGCATCTGGAAGAAATCCTGTTCTGTTCGGGATTGTAGGTGTCCTAGGCCGGGTGCATGCCACACGGAGCTGGGCACAAGGGATGGCCTTTTTCCATGGGTAAGCAACGTCAGCTGCCCAGGAGCCTGATCTCAGTTTGTAAGAGGCCTTTAGCCCTCGACGGAAAGTCAGGCTTCCTGTTTGTGGCAGCTTGCATCTGGAAGAAATCCTGTTTTGTTCGGGATTGTAGGTGGTCGAGGCCGGGTGCCTGGCTGAGGGAGTTGGGCAGGAAGGATGGCCTGTTTCCAGTGGTAAGTAAAGTCAGCTGCCCAGGTGCCTGATGTCAGCTTGTAGAAGGCCGCTGGCCCTCCTAGGGAAGCCAAGCTTCCAACTTGTGGCAGCTTGCATCTGGAAGAAATCCTGCTCTGTTCAAGACTGTTTGTGGTCGAGGCCGGGTGCCCAGCAGAGGGAGTTGGGCACAAAAGATGGCCTGTGTTCAGTGGTAAGTAAAGTCACCTGCCCAGGTGCCTGATGTCAGTTGGTCGGAGGCTATTGGCCCTCCAAGGGATTCCAGTCTTCCTGTTTAAAGCAGTCTGCATCTGGAAGAAATCCTGTTCCGTTCGGGATTGTAGGTGGCCGAGGCCTGGTGCCTGGCAGAGGGGTTTACGCACAAAGGATTGCTTGCTTCCAGGGGTAAGTAAAGTAAACTACCCAGGTGCCTGATGTCAGTTTGTAGTAGGCCTTTGGCCCCCCACGGGAAGCCAGGCTTCCAGCTTGTGGCAGCTTGCATCTGGAAGAAATCCTGTTCCGTTCGGGATTGTAGGTGGCCGAGGCCAGGTGCCCGGCAGTGGGAATTGGGCACAAAGGATTGCTTGCTTCCAGGGGAAAGTAAAGTCAGCTGCCCAGTCGCCTGATGTCACTTTGAAGGAGGCCTTTGGCCCTCCACGGGAAGCCAGGCTTCCAACTTGTGGCAGCTTGCATCTGGAAGAAATCCTGTTCCATTCAAGATTGTCGGTGGCCGAAGCCGGGTGCCCCGCAGAGGGAGTTGGGCACAAATGATGGCCTGTTTCCAGGGGTAAATGAAGTCAGATGCCCACGTGCCTTATGACAGTTTGTAGGAGGCCTTTGGCCCTCCAAGAGATGCAAGGCTTCCAGCTTGTGGCAGCTTGCATCTGGAAGAAATCCTGTTCCATTCAAGATTGTAGGTGGCCGAGGCTGGGTTTCCGGCAGAGGATGTTGGGCACAAAGGATGGCCTGCTTCCAGGGGTAAGTAAAGTCACCTAGCCAGATACCTGATGTCAGTTTGTAGGAGGCCTTTGGCCCTCCAAGGGATGCCGGGCTTCCAACTTGTGGCAGCATGCATCTGGAAGAAATCCTGTTCCGTTCGGGATTGTCGGTAGCCGAGGCCGGGTCCTCGGCAGAGGGAGATGAGCACAAATGATGGCCTGTTTCCAGGGGTAAGTAAAGTCAGCTGCCCAGGAGCCTAATGTCAGTTTGTAGGAGGCCTTTGGCGTTCCACGGGAAGCCGGGATTCCAACATGTGGCAGCTTTCATCTGGAAGAAATCGTGTTCCGTTCGGGATTGTAGGTGGCCGAGGCCAGGTGCCTGGCCGAGGGAGTTGGGCCCAAAGGATGGCGTGTTTCCAGGGGTAAGTAAAGTCAGCAGCCCAGGTGCCTGATGTCAGTTTGTAGGAGGCCTTTGGCCCTCCAAGGGATTCCAGTCTTCCTGTTTAAAGCAGTCTGCATCTGGAAGAAATCTTGTTCCGTTCGGGATTGTAGGTGGCCGAGGCCTGGTGCCTGGCAGAGGTGGTTACGCACAAAGGATTGCTTGCTTCCAGGGGTAAGTAAAGTAACCTACCCAGGTGCCTGATGTCAGTTTGTAGGAGGCCTTGGGCCCTCCACGGGAAGCCACGCTTCCAGCTTGTGGCACCTTGCATCTGGAAGAAATCCTGTTCCGTTCGGGATTGTAGTTGGCGGAGGCCGGGTGCCCGGCAGAGGGTGTTGGGCACAAATGATGGCCTGCTTCCAGGGGTAAGTAAAGTCACCTACTCAGATACCTGATGTGGTTTGTAGGAGGCCTTTAAGCCTCCAAGGGAAGTCGGGCTTCCAACTTGTGGCAGCTTGCATCTGGAAGAAATCCTGTTCCGTTCAAGATTGTCGATGGCCGAGGCCTGGTGCCCCGCAGAGGGAGTTGGGCACAAATGATGGCCTGTTTCCAGGGGTAAATAAAGTCAGCTGCCCAGGTGCCTGATGTCTGTTTGTAGGAGGCCTTTGGCCCTCCAAGGGAAGCCAGGCTTCCAGTTTGTGGCAGCTTGCATCTGGAAGAAATCCTGTTCCGTTCGGGATTGTAGGTGGCCGGAGCTGGGTGCCTGGCTGAGGGAGTTGGGCACAAAGGATGGCCTGTTTCCAGGGGTAAGGAAAGTCAGCTGCCCAGGTGCCTGATGTCAGTTTGTAGGAGGCCTTTGGCCCTCCAAGTGAAGCCACGTTTCCAGCTTGTGGCAGCTTGCATCTGGAAGAACTCCTGTTCCGTTCGGGATTTTAGGTGGGCGAGGCCAGGTTCCCAGCAGAGGGAGGTAGGCACAAATGATGGCCTGTTTCATGAGGAAAGTAAAGTCAGCTGCCCAAGTGCCTGATGTCAGTTTGTAGGAGGCCTTTGGTCCTCCATGGGAAGCCAGGCTTCCAGCTAGTGGCAGCTTGCATCGGGAAGAAATGCTGTTCCGTTCGGGATTGTAGGTGACCGCGGCCAGGTGCCCGGCAGAGGGAGTTGGGCACAAAGGATGGCCTGTTTCCAGGGGTAAGTAAAGTCAGCTGCCCACGTGCCTGATGTCAGTTTGTGGGAGGCCTTTGGCCATCCAAGTGAAGCCACGTTTCCAGCTTGTGGCAGCTTGCATCTGGAAGATCTCCTGTTCCTTTCGGGATTGTAGGTGGCCGAAGCTGTGGGCCCGGCAGAGGGAGTTGGGCACAAAGGATGGGCTGTTTCCAGGGGTAAGTAAAGTCAGCTGCCCAGGTGCCTGATGTCAGTTTGTAGGAGGCCTTTGGCCCTCCAAGGGAAGCTAGTCTTCCAGTTTGTGGCAGCTTGCGTCTGGAAGAAATCCTGTTTTGTTCGGGATTGTAGGTGGCCGAGGCCAGGTGCCCGGCAGAGGGAGTTGGGCACAAAGGATGTCCTGTTTCCAGGGGTAAGTAAAGTCAGCTGCCCAGGTGCCTGATGTCAGTTTGTAGGAGGCCTTTGGCCCTCCATGGGAAGCCAGGCTTCCTGCTTGTGGCAGCTTGCATCGGGAAGAAATCCTGTTCCATTCGGGATTGTAGGTGGCCAAGGCCTGGTGCCCGGCAGAGGGAGTTGGGCACAAAGGATGGACTGTTTCCAGGGGTAAGTAAAGTCAGCTGCCCAGGTGCCTGATGTCAGTTTGTAGGCGGCCTTTGGCCCTCCAAGGGAAGCTAGTCTTTATGTTCAAGGCAGCTTGCATCTGGAAGAAATCCTGTTCCGTTCGGGATTGTAGGTGGCCGGAGCTGGGTGCCCAGCTGAGGGAGTTGGGCACAAAGGATGGCCTGTTTCCAGGGGTAAGTAAAGTCGGCTGCCCAGGTGCCTGATGTCAGTTTGTAGGAGGCCTTTGGCCCTCCATGGGAAGCCAGGCTTCCAGTTTGTGGCAGCTTGCATCTGGAAGAAATGCTGTTCCGTTCGGGATTGTAGGTGGGCGAGGCCAGTTGCCGGGCTGAGGGAGTTGGGCACAAAGGATGTCCTGTTTCCAGGGGTAAGTAAAGTCAGCTGCCCAGGTGCCTGATGTCAGTTTTTAGGAGGCCTTTGGCCCTCCAAGGGAAGCCATTCTTCCAGCTTGTGGCAGCTTCCATCTGGAAGAAATGCTGTTCCGTTCGGGATTGTAGGTGGCCGAGGCCAGGTGCCCGGCTGAGGGAGTTGGGCACAAAGGATGTCCTGTTTCCAGGGGTAAGTAAAGTCAGCTGCCCAGGTGCCTGATGTCAGTTTGTAGGAGGCCTTTGGCCCTCCATGGGAAGCCAGGCTTCCTGCTTGTGGCAGTTTGCATCTGGAAGAAATCCTGTTCCGTTCGAGATTGTAGGTGGCCGAGGCAAGGTGCCCGGCTGAGGGAGTTAGGCACAAATGATGGCCTGTTTCATGAGGAAAGTAAAGTCAGCTGCCCAGGTGCCTGATGTCAGTTTGTAGGAGGCCTTTGGCCCTCCATGGGAAGCCAGGTTTCCAGCTTGTGGCAGCTTGCATCTGGAAGAACTCCTGTTCCGTTCCGGATTGTAGGTGGCCAAAGCTGTGGGCCCGACAGAGGGAGTTGGGCACAAAGGATGGCCTGTTTCCAGGGGTAAGTAATGTCAGCTGCCCACGTGCCTGATGTCAGTTTGTAGGAGGCCTTTGGTCCTCCAAGGGAAGCTAGTCTTCCAGTTTGTGGCAGCTTGCATCTGGAAGAAATCCTGTTCCGTTCGGGATTGTAGGTGGCCGAGGCCAGGTGCCCGGCAGAGGGAGTTGGGCACAAACGATGGCCAGTTTCCAGGGGTAAGTAAAGTCAGCTGCCCAGGTGCCTGATGTCAGTTTGTAGGAGGCCTTTGGCCCTCCATGGGAAGCCAGGCTTCCAGTTTGTGGCAGCTTGCATCTGGAAGAAATCCTGTTTTGTTCGGGATTGTAGGAGTCCGGAGCTGGGTGCCCGGCGGAGAGAGTTGGACACAAAGGATGGGCTGTTTCCAGGGATAAGTAAAGTCAGCTGCCCAGGTGCCTGATGTCAGTTTGTAGGAGGCCTTTGGCCCTCCATGGGAAGCCACGCTTCCAGTTTGTGGCAGCTTGCATCTGGAAGAAATCCTGTTCCGTTCGGGATTGTAGGTGGCCGAGGCCAGGTGCCCAGCAGAGGGAGATGGGCACAAATGATGGCCTGTTTCATGAGGAAAGTAAAGTCAGCTGCCCAGGTGCCTGATGTCAGTTTGTAGGAGGCCTTTGGTCCTCCATGGAAAGCCACGCTTCCAGCTTGTGGCAGCATGCATCTGGAAGAAATCCTGTTCCGTTCGGGATTGTAGGTGGCCGAGGCCTGGTGCCCGGCAGAGGGAGTTGGGCGGAAACGATGGCCTGTTTCCAGGGGTAAGTAAAGTCAGCTGCCCTGGTGCCTGATGTCAGTTTGTAGGAGGCCTTTGGCCCTCCAAGTGAAGCCACGTTTCCAGCTTGTGGCAGCTTGCACCTGGAAGAACTCCTGTTCCGTTCGGGATTGTAGGTGGCCGAAGCTGTGGGACTGGCAGAGAGAGTTGAGCACAAAGGATGGCCTGTTTCCAGGGGTAAGGAAAGTCAGCTGCCCAGGTGCCTGATGTCAGTTTGTAGGAGGCCTTTGGCCCTCCAAGTGAAGCCACGTTTCCAGCTTGTGGCAGCTTGCATCTGGAAGAACTCCTGTTCCGTTCGGGATTTTAGGTGGGCGAGGCCAGGTTCCCAGCAGAGGGAGATAGGCACAAATGATGGCCTGTTTCATGAGGAAAGTAAAGTCAGCTGCCCAAGTGCCTGATGTCAGTTTGTAGGAGGCCTTTGGTCCTCCATGGGAAGCCAGGCTTCCAGCTAGTGGCAGCTTGCATCGGGAAGAAATGCTGTTCCGTTCGGGATTGTAGGTGACCGCGGCCAGGTGCCCGGCAGAGGGAGTTGGGCACAAAGGATGGCCTGTTTCCAGGGGTAAGTAAAGTCAGCTGCCCACGTGCCTGATGTCAGTTTGTGGGAGGCCTTTGGCCATCCAAGTGAAGCCACGTTTCCAGCTTGTGGCAGCTTGCATCTGGAAGATCTCCTGTTCCTTTCGGGATTGTAGGTGGCCGAAGCTGTGGGCCCGGCAGAGGGAGTTGGGCACAAAGGATGGGCTGTTTCCAGGGGTAAGTAAAGTCAGCATCCCAGGTGCCTGATGTCAGTTTGTAGGAGGCCTTTGGCCCTCCAAGGGAAGCTAGTCTTCCAGTTTGTGGCAGCTTGCGTCTGGAAGAAATCCTGTTTTGTTCGGGATTGTAGGTGGCCGAGGCCAGGTGCCCGGCAGAGGGAGTTGGGCACAAAGGATGTCCTGTTTCCAGGGGTAAGTAAAGTCAGCTGCCCAGGTGCCTGATGTCAGTTTGTAGGAGGCCTTTGGCCCTCCATGGGAAGCCAGGCTTCCTGCTTGTGGCAGCTTGCATCGGGAAGAAATCCTGTTCCATTCGGGATTGTAGGTGGCCAAGGCCTGGTGCCCGGCAGAGGGAGTTGGGCACAAAGGATGGACTGTTTCCAGGGGTAAGTAAAGTCGACTGCCCAGGTGCCTGATGTCAGTTTGTAGGCGGCCTTTGGCCCTCCAAGGGAAGCTAGTCTTTATGTTCAAGGCAGCTTGCATCTGGAAGAAATCCTGTTCCGTTCGGGATTGTAGGTGGCCGGAGCTGGGTGCCCAGCTGAGGGAGTTGGGCACAAAGGATGGCCTGTTTCCAGGGGTAAGTAAAGTCGGCTGCCCAGGTGCCTGATGTCAGTTTGTAGGAGGCCTTTGGCCCTCCAAGGGAAGCTAGTCTTCCAGTTTGTGGCAGCTTGCATCTGGAAGAAATCCTGTTCCGTTCGGGATTGTAGGTGGCCGAGGCCAGGTGCCCGGCAGAGGGAGTTGGGCACAAACGATGGCCAGTTTCCAGGGGTAAGTAAAGTCAGCTGCCCAGGTGCCTGATGTCAGTTTGTAGGAGGCCTTTGGCCCTCCATGGGAAGCCAGGCTTCCAGTTTGTGGCAGCTTGCATCTGGAAGAAATCCTGTTTTGTTCGGGATTGTAGGAGTCCGGAGCTGGGTGCCCGGCGGAGAGAGTTGGACACAAAGGATGGGCTGTTTCCAGGGATAAGTAAAGTCAGCTGCCCAGGTGCCTGATGTCAGTTTGTAGGAGGCCTTTGGCCCTCCATGGGAAGCCACGCTTCCAGTTTGTGGCAGCTTGCATCTGGAAGAAATCCTGTTCCGTTCGGGATTGTAGGTGGCCGAGGCCAGGTGCCCAGCAGAGGGAGATGGGCACAAATGATGGCCTGTTTCATGAGGAAAGTAAAGTCAGCTGCCCAGGTGCCTGATGTCAGTTTGTAGGAGGCCTTTGGTCCTCCATGGAAAGCCACGCTTCCAGCTTGTGGCAGCATGCATCTGGAAGAAATCCTGTTCCGTTCGGGATTGTAGGTGGCCGAGGCCTGGTGCCCGGCAGAGGGAGTTGGGCGGAAACGATGGCCTGTTTCCAGGGGTAAGTAAAGTCAGCTGCCCTGGTGCCTGATGTCAGTTTGTAGGAGGCCTTTGGCCCTCCAAGTGAAGCCACGTTTCCAGCTTGTGGCAGCTTGCACCTGGAAGAACTCCTGTTCCGTTCGGGATTGTAGGTGGCCGAAGCTGTGGGACTGGCAGAGAGAGTTGAGCACAAAGGATGGCCTGTTTCCAGGGGTAAGGAAAGTCAGCTGCCCAGGTGCCTGATGTCAGTTTGTAGGAGGCCTTTGGCCCTCCAAGTGAAGCCACGTTTCCAGCTTGTGGCAGCTTGCATCTGGAAGAACTCCTGTTCCGTTCGGGATTTTAGGTGGGCGAGGCCAGGTTCCCAGCAGAGGGAGGTAGGCACAAATGATGGCCTGTTTCATGAGGAAAGTAAAGTCAGCTGCCCAAGTGCCTGATGTCAGTTTGTAGGAGGCCTTTGGTCCTCCATGGGAAGCCAGGCTTCCAGCTAGTGGCAGCTTGCATCGGGAAGAAATGCTGTTCCGTTCGGGATTGTAGGTGACCGCGGCCAGGTGCCCGGCAGAGGGAGTTGGGCACAAAGGATGGCCTGTTTCCAGGGGTAAGTAAAGTCAGCTGCCCACGTGCCTGATGTCAGTTTGTGGGAGGCCTTTGGCCATCCAAGTGAAGCCACGTTTCCAGCTTGTGGCAGCTTGCATCTGGAAGATCTCCTGTTCCTTTCGGGATTGTAGGTGGCCGAAGCTGTGGGCCCGGCAGAGGGAGTTGGGCACAAAGGATGGGCTGTTTCCAGGGGTAAGTAAAGTCAGCATCCCAGGTGCCTGATGTCAGTTTGTAGGAGGCCTTTGGCCCTCCAAGGGAAGCTAGTCTTCCAGTTTGTGGCAGCTTGCGTCTGGAAGAAATCCTGTTTTGTTCGGGATTGTAGGTGGCCGAGGCCAGGTGCCCGGCAGAGGGAGTTGGGCACAAAGGATGTCCTGTTTCCAGGGGTAAGTAAAGTCAGCTGCCCAGGTGCCTGATGTCAGTTTGTAGGAGGCCTTTGGCCCTCCATGGGAAGCCAGGCTTCCTGCTTGTGGCAGCTTGCATCGGGAAGAAATCCTGTTCCATTCGGGATTGTAGGTGGCCAAGGCCTGGTGCCCGGCAGAGGGAGTTGGGCACAAAGGATGGACTGTTTCCAGGGGTAAGTAAAGTCAGCTGCCCAGGTGCATGATGTCAGTTTGTAGGCGGCCTTTGGCCCTCCAAGGGAAGCTAGTCTTTATGTTCAAGGCAGCTTGCATCTGGAAGAAATCCTGTTCCGTTCGGGATTGTAGGTGGCCGGAGCTGGGTGCCCAGCTGAGGGAGTTGGGCACAAAGGATGGCCTGTTTCCAGGGGTAAGTAAAGTCGGCTGCCCAGGTGCCTGATGTCAGTTTGTAGGAGGCCTTTGGCCCTCCATGGGAAGCCAGGCTTCCAGTTTGTGGCAGCTTGCATCTGGAAGAAATGCTGTTCCGTTCGGGATTGTAGGTGGGCGAGGCCAGTTGCCGGGCTGAGGGAGTTGGGCACAAAGGATGTCCTGTTTCCAGGGGTAAGTAAAGTCAGCTGCCCAGGTGCCTGATGTCAGTTTTTAGGAGGCCTTTGGCCCTCCAAGGGAAGCCATTCTTCCAGCTTGTGGCAGCTTGCATCTGGAAGAAATGCTGTTCCGTTCGGGATTGTAGGTGGCCGAGGCCAGGTGCCCGGCTGAGGGAGTTGGGCACAAAGGATGTCCTGTTTCCAGGGGTAAGTAAAGTCAGCTGCCCAGGTGCCTGATGTCAGTTTGTAGGAGGCCTCTGGCCCTCCATGGGAAGCCAGGCTTCCTGCTTGTGGCAGTTTGCATCTGGAAGAAATCCTGTTCCGTTCGAGATTGTAGGTGGCCGAGGCAAGGTGCCCGGCTGAGGGAGTTAGGCACAAATGATGGCCTGTTTCATGAGGAAAGTAAAGTCAGCTGCCCAGGTGCCTGATGTCAGTTTGTAGGAGGCCTTTGGCCCTCCATGGGAAGCCAGGTTTCCAGCTTGTGGCAGCTTGCATCTGGAAGAACTCCTGTTCCGTTCCGGATTGTAGGTGGCCAAAGCTGTGGGCCCGACAGAGGGAGTTGGGCACAAAGGATGGCCTGTTTCCAGGGGTAAGTAATGTCAGCTGCCCACGTGCCTGATGTCAGTTTGTAGGAGGCCTTTGGCCCTCCAAGGGAAGCTAGTCTTCCAGTTTGTGGCAGCTTGCATCTGGAAGAAATCCTGTTCCGTTCGGGATTGTAGGTGGCCGAGGCCAGGTGCCCGGCAGAGGGAGTTGGGCACAAACGATGGCCAGTTTCCAGGGGTAAGTAAAGTCAGCTGCCCAGGTGCCTGATGTCAGTTTGTAGGAGGCCTTTGGCCCTCCATGGGAAGCCAGGCTTCCAGTTTGTGGCAGCTTGCATCTGGAAGAAATCCTGTTTTGTTCGGGATTGTAGGAGTCCGGAGCTGGGTGCCCGGCGGAGAGAGTTGGACACAAAGGATGGGCTGTTTCCAGGGATAAGTAAAGTCAGCTGCCCAGGTGCCTGATGTCAGTTTGTAGGAGGCCTTTGGCCCTCCATGGGAAGCCACGCTTCCAGTTTGTGGCAGCTTGCATCTGGAAGAAATCCTGTTCCGTTCGGGATTGTAGGTGGCCGACCAGGTGCCCAGCAGAGGGAGATGGGCACAAATGATGGCCTGTTTCATGAGGAAAGTAAAGTCAGCTGCCCAGGTGCCTGATGTCAGTTTGTAGGAGGCCTTTGGTCCTCCATGGAAAGCCACGCTTCCAGCTTGTGGCAGCATGCATCTGGAAGAAATCCTGTTCCGTTCGGGATTGTAGGTGGCCGAGGCCTGGTGCCCGGCAGAGGGAGTTGGGCGGAAACGATGGCCTGTTTCCAGGGGTAAGTAAAGTCAGCTGCCCTGGTGCCTGATGTCAGTTTGTAGGAGGCCTTTGGCCCTCCAAGTGAAGCCACGTTTTCCAGCTTGTGGCAGCTTGCACCTGGAAGAACTCCTGTTCCGTTCGGGATTGTAGGTGGCCGAAGCTGTGGGACTGGCAGAGAGAGTTGAGCACAAAGGATGGCCTGTTTCCAGGGGTAAGGAAAGTCAGCTGCCCAGGTGCCCTGATGTCAGTTTGTAGGAGGCCTTGGCCCTCCAAGTGAAGCCAGGTTTTCCAGCTTGTGGCAGCTTGCATCTGGAAGAAATCCTGTTCCGTTCGGGATTGTAGGTGGGCGAGGCCAGGTTCCCAGCAGAGGGAGGTAGGCACAAATGATGGCCTGTTTCATGAGGAAAGTAAAGTCAGCTGCCCAAGTGCCTGATGTCAGTTTGTATGAGGCCTTTGGTCCTCCATGGGAAGCCAGGCTTCCAGCTATTGGCAGCTTGCATCGGGAAGAAATCCTGTTCCCTTCGGGATTGTAGGTGGCCGCGGCCAGGTGCCCGGCAGAGGGAGTTGGGCACAAAGGATGGCCTGTTTCTAGAGGTAAGGAAAGTCAGCTGCCCACGTGCCTGATGTCAGTTTGTGGGAGGCTTTTGGCCCTCCAAGTGAAGCCACGTTTCCAGCTTGTGGCAGCTTGCATCTGGAAGATCTCCTGTTCCTTTCGGGATTGTAGGTGGCTGAAGCTGTGGGCCCGGCAGAGGGAGTTGGGCACAAAGGATGTCCTGTTTCCAGGGGTAAGTAAAGTCAGCTGCCCAGGTGCCTGATGTCAGTTTGTAGGAGGCCTTTGGCCCTCCATGGGAAGCCAGGCTTCCTGCTTGTGGCAGCTTGCATCGGGAAGAAATCCTGTTCCGTTCGGGATTGTAGGTGGCCAAGGCCTGGTGCCCGGCAGAGGGAGTTGGGCACAAAGGATGGACTGTTTCCAGGGGTAAGTAAAGTCAGCTGCCCAGGTGCCTGATGTCAGTTTGTAGGAGGCCTTTGGCCCTCCAAGGGAAGCTAGTCTTTATGTTCAAGGCAGCTTGCATCTGGAAGAAATCCTGTTCCGTTCGGGATTGTAGGTGGCCGGAGCTGGGTGCCCAGCTGAGGGAGTTGGGCACAAAGGATGGCCTGTGTCCAGGGGTAAGTAAAGTCGGCTGCCCAGGTGCCTGATGTCAGTTGGTAGGAGGCCTTTGGCCCTCCATGGGAAGCCAGGCTTCCAGTTTGTGGCAGCTTGCATCTGGAAGAAATGCTGTTCCGTTCGGGATTGTAGGTGGCCGAGGCCAGTTGCCGGGCTGAGGGAGTTGGGCACAAAGGATGTCCTGTTTCCAGGGGTAAGTAAAGTCAGCTGCCCAGGTGCCTGATGTCAGTTTTTAGGAGGCCTTTAGCCCTCCAAGGGAAGCCATTCTTCCAGCTTGTGGCAGCTTGCATCTGGAAGAAATGCTGTTCCGTTCGGGATTGTAGGTGGCCGAGGCCAGGTGCCCGGCTGAGGGAGTTGGGCACAAAGGATGTCCTGTTTCCAGGGGTAAGTAAAGTCAGCTGCCCAGGTGCCTGATGTCAGTTTGTAGGAGGCCTTTGGCCCTCCATGGGAAGCCAGGCTTCCTGCTTGTGGCAGTTTGCATCTGGAAGAAATCCTGTTCCGTTCGAGATTGTAGGTGGCCGAGGCCAGGTGCCCGGCTGAGGGAGTTAGGCACAAATGATGGCCTGTTTCATGAGGAAAGTAAAGTCAGCTGCCCAGGTGCCTGATGTCAGTTTGTAGGAGGCCTTTGGCCCTCCATGGGAAGCCAGGTTTCCAGCTTGTGGCAGCTTGCCTCTGGTAGAACTCCTGTTCCGTTCCGGATTGTAGGTGGCCAAAGCTGTGGGCCCGACAGAGGGAGTTGGGCACAAAGGATGGCCTGTTTCCAGGGGTAAGTAAAGTCAGCTGCCCACGTGCCTGATGTCAGTTTGTAGGAGGCCTTTGGCCCTCCAAGGGAAGCTAGTCTTCCAGTTTGTGGCAGCTTGCATCTGGAAGAAATCCTGTTCCGTTCGGGATTGTAGGTGGCCGAGGCCTGGTGCCCGGCAGAGGGAGTTGGGCACAAACGATGGCCAGTTTCCAGGGGTAAGTAAAGTCAGCTGCCCAGGTGCCTGATGTCAGTTTGTAGGAGGCCTTTGGCCCTCCAAGGGAAGCCATTCTTCCAGCTTGTGGCAGCTTGCATCTGGAAGAAATGGTGTTCCGTTCGAGATTGTATGTGGCCGAGGCCAGGTGCCCGGCTGAGGGAGTTGGGCACAAAGGATGTCCTGTTTCCAGGGGTAAGTAAAGTCAGCTGCCCAGGTGCCTGATGTCAGTTTGTAGGAGGCCTTTGGCCCTCCATGGGAAGCAAGGCTTCCTGCTTGTCGCAGTTTGCATCGGGAAGAAATCCTGTTCCGTTCGGGATTGTAGGTGGCCGGAGCTGGGTGCCTGGCTGAGGGGGTTGGACACAAAGGATGTCCTGTTTCCAGGGGTAAGTAAAGTCAGCTGCCCAGGTGCCTGATGTCAGTTTGTAGGAGGCCTTTGGCCCCCCAAGTGAAGCCACGTTTCCAGCTTGTGGCAGCTTGCATCTGGAAGAAATCCTGTTCTGTTCGGGATTGTAGGTGGCCGGAGCTGGGTGCCTGGCTGAGGGAGTTGGACACAGAGGATGGGCTGTTTCCAGGGGTAAGTAAAGTCAGCTGCCCAGGTGCCTGATGTCAGTTTGTAGGAGGCCTTTGGCCCTCCATGGGAAGCCAGGCTCCCTGCTTGTGGCAGCTTGCATCGGGAAGAAATCCTGTTCCGTTCGGGATTGTAGGTGGCCAAGGCCTGGTGCCCAGCAGAGGGAGTTGGGCACAAATGATGGACTGTTTCCAGGGGTAAGTAAAGTCAGCTGCCCAGGTGCCTGATGTCAGTTTGTAGGAGGCCTTTGGCCCTCCAAGGGAAGCTAGACTTTATGTTCAAGGCAGCTTGCATCTGGAAGAAATCCTGTTCCGTTCGGGATTGTAGGTGGCCGGAGCTGGGTGCCCAGCTGAGGGAGTTGGGCACAAAGGATGGCCTGTTTCCAGGGGTAAGTAAAGTCAGCTGCCCAGGTGCCTGATGTCAGTTTGTAGGAGGCCTTTGGCCCTCCAAGGGAAGCTAGTCTTCCAGTTTGTGGCAGCTTGCATCTGGAAGAAATGCTGTTCCGTTCGGGATTGTAGGTGGCCGAGGCCGGGTGCCCGGCAGAGGGAGTTGGGCACAAACGATGTCCTGTTTAGAGGGATAAGTAAAGTCAGCTGCCCATGTGCCTGATGTCAGTATGTAGGAGGCCTTTGGCCCTCCATGGGAAGCCAGGCTTCCTGCTTGTGGCAGCTTGCATCTGGAAGAAATCCTGTTTTGTACGGGATTGTAGGAGTCCAGAGCTGGGTGCCTGGCTGAGGGGGTTGGACACAAATGATGGCCTGTTTCCAGGGGTAAGTAAAGTCAGCTGTCCAGGTGCCTGATGTCAGTTTGTAGGAGGCCTTTGGCCCTCCAAGGGAAGCTAGTCTTCCAGTTTGTGGCAGCTTGCATCTGGAAGAAATCCTGTTCCGTTCGGGATTGTAGGTGGCCGAGGCCAGGTGCCCGGCAGAGGGATTTGGGCACAGAGGATGTCCTGTTTCCAGGGGTAAGTAAAGTCAGCTGCCCAGGTGCCTGATGTCAGTTTGTAGGAGGCCTTTGGCCCTCCATGGGAAGCCAGGCTTCCTGCTTGTGGCAGTTTGCATCTGGAAGAAATCCTGTTCCGTTCAGGATTGTAGGTGGCCGGAGCTGGGTGCCTGGCTGAGGGAGTTGGACACAAAGGATGTCCTGTTTCCAGGGGTAAGTAAAGTCAGCTGCCCAGGTGCCTGATGTCAGTTTGTAGGAGGCCTTTGGCCCTCCAAGTGAAGCCACGTTTCCAGCTTGTGGCAGCTTGCATCTGGAAGAACTCGTGTCCCGTTCGGGATTGCAGGGGGCCAAGGCCTGGTGCCCGGCAGAGGGAGTTGGGCACAAAGGATGTCCTGTTTCCAGGGGTAAGTAAAGTCAGCTGCCCAGGTGCCTGATGTCAGTTTGTAGGAGGCCTTTGGCCCTCCATGGGAAGCCAGGCTTCCTGCTTGTGGCAGCTTGCATCTGGAAGAAATCCTGTTACGTTCAAGATTGTAGGTGGGCGAGTCCTGGTGCCCGGTAGGTGGAGTTGGGCACAAAGGATGGCCTGTTTCCAGGGGTAAATAAAGTCAGCTGCCCTGGTGCCTGATGTCAGTTTGTAGGAGGCCTTTGGCCCTCCAAGGGAAGCTAGTCTTTATGTTCAAGGCAGCTTGCATCGGGAAGAAATCCTGTTCCGTTCGGGATTGTAGGTGGCCGAGGCCTGGTGCCCGGCAGAGGGAGTTGGGCACAAAGGATGGCCTGTTTCCAGGGGTAAGTAAAGTCAGCTGCCCAAGTGCGTGATGTCAGTTTGTAGGAGGCCTTTGGCCCTCCAAGTGAAGCCACGTTTCCAGCTTGTGGCAGCTTGCATCTGGAAGAAATCCTGTTCCGTTCGGGATTGTAGGTGGTCGGAGCTGGGTGCCTGGCGGAGGGAGTTGAACACAAAGGATGGGCTGTTTCCAGGGGTAAGTAAAGTCAGCTGCCCAGGTGCCTGATGTCAGTTTGTAGGAGGCCTTTGGCCCTCCAAGGGAAGCCAGGCTTCCACTTTGTGGCAGCTTCCATCTGGAAGAAATCCTGTTCCATTCGGGATTGTAGGTGGCCGAGGCCAGGTTCCCAGCAGAGGGAGGTAGGCACAAATGATGGCCTGTTTCATGAGGAAAGTAAAGTCAGCTGCCCAAGTGCCTGATGTCAGTTTGTAGGAGGCCTTTGGTCCTCCATGGGAAGCCAGGCTTCCAGCTAGTGGCAGCTTGCATCGGGAAGAAATCCTGTTCCGTTCGGGATTGTAAGTGGTCGTGGCCAGGTGCCCGGCAGAGGGAGTTGGGCACAAAGGATGGCCTGTTTCCAGGGGTAAGTAAAGTCAGCTGCCAACGTGCCTGATGTCAGTTTGTAGGAGTCCTTTGGCCCTCCAAGGTAAGCCAGGCTTCAAGTTTTTGGCAGCTTGTATCTGGAAGAAATCCTGTTAAGTTCGGGATTGTAGGTGGCCGAGGCCAGGTGCCCGGCAGAGGGAGTTGGGCACAAATGATGGCCTGTTTCCTGGGGTAAGTAAAGTCAGCTGCCCAGGTGCCTGATGTCAGTTTGTAGGAGGCCTTTGGCCCTCCATGGGAAGCCAGGTTTCCTGCTTGTGGCAGCTTGCATCTGGAAGAACTCCTGTTCCGTTCGGGATTGTAGGGGGCCAAGGCCTGGTGCCCGGCAGAGGGAGTTGAGCACAAATAATGGCCGGTTTCCAGGGGTAAGTAAAGTCAGCTGCCCAGGTGCCTGATGTCAGTTTGTAGGAGGCCTTTGGCCCTCCATGGGAAGCCAGGCTTCAAGTTTGTGGCAGCTTGCATCTGGAAGAAATCCTGTTCCGTTCGGGATTGTAGGTGGACGAGGCCTGGTGCCCGGCAGAGGGAGTTGGGCACAAAGGATGTCCTGTTTCCAGGGGTAAGTAAAGTCAGCTGCCCAGGTGCCTGATGTCAGTTTGTAGGAGGACTTTGGTCCTCCATGGAAAGCCACGCTTCCAGCTTGTGGCAGCATGCATCTGGAAGAAATCCTGTTCCGTTCGGGATTGTAGGTGGCCGAGGCCTGGTGCCCGGCAGAGGGTGTTGGGCACAAAGGATGTCCTGTTTCCAGGGGTAAGTAAAGTCAGCTGCCCAGGTGCCTGATGTCAGTTTGTAGGAGGCCTTTGGCCCTCCATGGGAAGCCAGGCTTCCTGCTTGTGGCAGCTTGCATCTGGAAGAAATCCTGTTCCGTTCAAGATTGTAGGTGGGCGAGTCCTGGTGCCCGGCAGAAGGAGTTGGGCACAAAAAATGGCCTGTTTCCAGGGGTAAATAAAGTCAGCTGCCCAGGTGCCTGATGTCAGTTTGTAGGAGGCCTTTGGCCCTCCAAGGGAAGCTAGTCTTCCTGTTTAAGGCAGCTTGCATCTGGAAGAAATCCTGTTCCGTTCGGGATTGTAGGTGGCCGAGGCCTGGTGCCCGGCAGAGGGAGTTGGGCACAAAGGATGTCCTGTTTCCAGGGGTAAGTAAAGTCAGCTGCCCAAGTGCCTGATGTCAGTTTGTAGGAGGCCTTTGGCCCTCCAAGTGAAGCCACGTTTCCAGCTTGTGGCAGCTTGCATCTGGAAGAAATCCTGTTCCATTCGGGATTGTAGGTGGTCGGAGCTGGGTGCCCGGCAGAGGGATTTGAACACAAAGGATGGGCTGTTTCCACGGGTAAGTAAAGTCAGCTGCCCAAGTGCCTGATGTCAGTTTGTAGGAGGCCTTTGGCCCTCCAAGGGAAGCCAGGCTTCCAGTTTGTGGCAGCTTGCATCTGGAAGAAATCCTGTTCCGTTCGGGATTGTAGGTGGCCGCGGCCAGGTGCCCGGCAGAGGGAGTTGGGCACAAAGGATGGCCTGTTTCCAGGGGTAAGTAAAGTCTGCTGCCCACGTGCCTGATGTCAGTTTGTAGGAGTCCTTTGGCCCTCCAAGGGAAGCCAGGCTTCAAGTTTCTGGCAGCTTGTATCTGGAAGAAATCCTGTTCCGTTCGGGATTGTAGGTGGCCGAGGCCAGGTGCCCGGCAGAGGGAGTTGGGCACAAATGATGGCATGTTTCCAGGGGTAAGTAAAGTCAGCTGCCCAGGTGCCTGATGTCAGTTTGTAGGAGGACTTTGGTCCTCCATGGAAAGCCACGCTTCCAGCTTGTGGCAGCATGCATCTGGAAGAAATCCTGTTCCGTTCGGGATTGTAGGTGGCCGAGGCCTGGTGCCCGGCAGAGGGTGTTGGGCACAAAGGATGTCCTGTTTCCAGGGGTAAGTAAAGTCAGCTGCCCAGGTGCCTGATGTCAGTTTGTAGGAGGCCTTTGGCCCTCCATGGGAAGCCAGGCTTCCTGCTTGTGGCAGCTTGCATCTGGAAGAAATCCTGTTCCGTTCAAGATTGTAGGTGGGCGAGTCCTGGTGCCCGGCAGAAGGAGTTGGGCACAAAAAATGGCCTGTTTCCAGGGGTAAATAAAGTCAGCTGCCCAGGTGCCTGATGTCAGTTTGTAGGAGGCCTTTGGCCCTCCAAGGGAAGCTAGTCTTCCTGTTTAAGGCAGCTTGCATCTGGAAGAAATCCTGTTCCGTTCGGGATTGTAGGTGGCCGAGGCCTGGTGCCCGGCAGAGGGAGTTGGGCACAAAGGATGTCCTGTTTCCAGGGGTAAGTAAAGTCAGCTGCCCAAGTGCCTGATGTCAGTTTGTAGGAGGCCTTTGGCCCTCCAAGTGAAGCCACGTTTCCAGCTTGTGGCAGCTTGCATCTGGAAGAAATCCTGTTCCATTCGGGATTGTAGGTGGTCGGAGCTGGGTGCCCGGCAGAGGGATTTGAACACAAAGGATGGGCTGTTTCCACGGGTAAGTAAAGTCAGCTGCCCAAGTGCCTGATGTCAGTTTGTAGGAGGCCTTTGGCCCTCCAAGGGAAGCCAGGCTTCCAGTTTGTGGCAGCTTGCATCTGGAAGAAATCCTGTTCCGTTCGGGATTGTAGGTGGCCGCGGCCAGGTGCCCGGCAGAGGGAGTTGGGCACAAAGGATGGCCTGTTTCCAGGGGTAAGTAAAGTCTGCTGCCCACGTGCCTGATGTCAGTTTATAGGAGTCCTTTGGCCCTCCAAGGGAAGCCAGGCTTCAAGTTTCTGGCAGCTTGTATCTGGAAGAAATCCTGTTCCGTTCGGGATTGTAGGTGGCCGAGGCCAGGTTCCCAGCAGAGGGAGGTAGGCACAAATGATGGCCTGTTTCATGAGGAAAATAAAGTCAGCTGCCCAAGTGCCTGATGTCAGTTTGTAGGAGGCCTTTGGTCCTCCATGGGAAGCCAAGCTTCCAGCTAGTGGCAGCTTGCATCGGGAAGAAATCCTGTTCCGTTCAGGATTGTAGGTGGCCGCGTCCAGGTGCCCGGCAGAGGGAGTTGGGCACAAAGGATGGCCTGTTTCCAGAGGTAAGGAAAGTCAGCTGCCCACGTGCCTGATGTCATTTTGTGGGAGGCCTTTGGCCCTCCAAGTGAAGCCACGTTTCCAACTTGTGGCAGCTTGCATCTGGAAGAACTCCTGTTCCTTTCAAGATTGTAGGTCGCCAAAGCTGTGGGCCCGGCTGAGGGAGTTGGGCACTAAGGATGGGCTGTTTCCAGGGGTAAATAAAGTCAGCTGCCCAGGTGCCTGATGTCAGTTTGTAGGAGGCCTTTGGCCCCTTTAAGGGAAGCTAGTCTTCCAGTTTGTGGCAGCTTGCATCTGGAAGAAATGCTGTTCCGTTCGGGATTGTAGGTGGCCGAGGCCAGGTGCCCGGCAGAGGGAGTTGGGCACAAAGGATGTCCTGTTTCCAGGGGTAAGTAAAGTCAGCTGCCCAAGTGCCTGATGTCAGTTTGTAGGAGGCCTTTGGCCCTCCATGGGAAGCCAGGCTTCCTGCTTGTGGCAGCTTGCATCTGGAAGAAATCCTGTTCCGTTCGGGATTGTAGGTGGCCAAGGCCTGGTGCCCGGCAGAGGGAGTTGGGCACAAAGGATGGACTGTTTCCAGGGGTAAGTAAAGTCAGCTGCCCAGGTGCCTGATGTCAGTTTGTAGGAGGCCTTTGGCCCTCCAAGGGAAGCGAGTCTTTATGTTCAAGGCAGCTTGCATCGGGAAGAAATCCTGTTCCGTTCGGGATTGTAGGTGGCCGGAGCTGGGTGCCCAGCAGAGGGAGTTGGGCACAAAGGATGGCCTGTTTCCAGGGGTAAGTAAAGTCAGCTGCCTAGGTGCCTGATGTCAGTTTGTAGGAGGCCTTTGGCCCTCCATGGGAAGCCAGGCTTCCTGCTTGTGGCAGCTTGCATCTGGAAGATCTCCTGTTCCGTTCGATATTGTAGGTGGCCAAGGCCTGGTGCCCGGCAGAGGGAGTTGGGCACAAAGGATGGACTGTTTCCAGGGGTAAGTAAAGTCAGCTGCCCAGGTGCCTGATGTCAGTTTGTAGAAGGCCTTTGGCCCTCCAAGGTGAGCTAGTCTTCCAGCTTGTGGCAGCTTGCATCTGGAAGAAATCCTGTTCCGTTCGGGATTGTAGGTGGCCGAGGCCAGGTGCCCGGCAGAGGGAGTTGGGCACAAACGATGTCCTGTTTAGAGGGATAAGTAAAGTCAGCTGCCCACGTGCCTGATGTCAGTTTGTAGGAGGCCTTTGGCCCTCAATGGGAAGCCAGGCTTCCTGCTTGTGGCAGCTTGCATCTGGACGAAATCCTGTTTTGTTCGGGATTGTAGGATTCCAGAGCTGGGTGCCCGGCTGAGGGAGTTGGACACAAAGGATGGGCTGTTTCCAGGGGTAAGTAAAGTCAGCTGCCCACGTGCCTGATGTCAGTTTGTAGGAGGCCTTTGGCCCTCCATGGGAAGCCAGGTTTCCTGCTTGTGGCAGCTTGCATCTGGAAGAAATCCTGTTCCGTTCGGGATTGTAGGTGGCCAAGGCCTGGTGCCCGAAAGAGGGAGTTGGGCACAAAGGATGTCCTGTTTCCAGGGGTAAGTAAAGTCAGCTGCCCAGGTGCCTGATGTAAGTTTGTAGGAGGCCTTTGGCCCTCCATGGGAAGCCAGGCTTCCAGTTTGTGGCAGCTTGCATCTGGAAGAAATTCTGTTCCGTTCGGGATTGTAGGTGGCCGAGGCCAGTTGCCTGGGCTGAGGGAGTTGGGCACAAAGGATGTCCTGTTTCCAGGGGTAAGTAAAGTCAGCTGCCCAGGTGCCTGATGTCAGTTTGTAGGAGGCCTTTGGCCCTCCATGGGAAGCCAGGCTTCCAGTTTGAGGCAGCTTGCATCTGGAAGAAATCCTGTTCCGTTCGGGATTGTAGGTGGCCGAGGCCAGGTGCCCGGCAGAGGGAGTTGGGCACAAACGATGTCCTGTTTAGAGGGATAAGTAAAGTCAGCTGCCCACGTGCCTGATGTCAGTTTGTAGGAGGCCTTTGGCCCTCAATGGGAAGCCAGGCTTCCTGCTTGTGGCAGCTTGCATCTGGACGAAATCCTGTTTTGTTCGGGATTGTAGGATTCCAGAGCTGGGTGCCCGGCTGAGGGAGTTGGACACAAAGGATGGGCTGTTTCCAGGGGTAAGTAAAGTCAGCTGCCCAGGTGCCTGATGTCAGTTTGTAGGAGGCCTTTGGCCCTCCATGGGAAGCCAGGTTTCCTGCTTGTGGCAGCTTGCATCTGGAAGAAATCCTGTTCCGTTCGGGATTGTAGGTGGCCAAGGCCTGGTGCCCGAAAGAGGGAGTTGGGCACAAAGGATGTCCTTTTTCCAGGGGTAAGTAAAGTCAGCTGCCCAGGTGCCTGATGTAAGTTTGTAGGAGGCCTTTGGCCCTCCATGGGAAGCCAGGCTTCCAGTTTGTGGCAGCTTGCATCTGGAAGAAATTCTGTTCCGTTCGGGATTGTAGGTGGCCGAGGCCAGTTGCCTGGGCTGAGGGAGTTGGGCACAAAGGATGTCCTGTTTCCAGGGGTAAGTAAAGTCAGCTGCCCAGGTGCCTGATGTCAGTTTGTAGGAGGCCTTTGGCCCTCCATGGGAAGCCAGGCTTCCAGTTTGAGGCAGCTTGCATCTGGAAGAAATCCTGTTCCGTTCGGGATTGTAGGTGGCCGATGCCAGTTGCCGGGCTGAGGGAGTTGGGCACAAAGGATGTCCTGTTTCCAGGGGTAAGTAAAGTCAGCTGCCCAGGTGCCTGATGTCAGTTTGTAGGAGGCCTTTGGCCCTCCAAGGGAAGCCAGGCTTCCAGCTTGTGGCAGCTTGAATCTGGAAGAAATCCTGTTCCGTTTGGGATTGTAGGTGGCCGAGGCCAGGTGCCCGGCAGGGGGAGTTGGGCACAAATGATAGCCTGTTTCATGAGGAAAGTAAAGTCAGCTGCCCAAGTGCCTGATGTCAGTTTGTAGGAGGCCTTTGGTCCTCCATGGGAAGCCAGGCTTCCAGCTAGTGGCAGCTTGCATCGGGAAGAAATCCTGTTCCGTTCGCGATTGTAGGTGGCCGAGGCCAGGTGCCGGGCTGAGGGAGTTGGGCACAAAGGATGGGCTGTTTCAAGGGGTAAGTAAAGTCAGCATCCCTGGTGCCTGATGTCAGTTTGTAGGAGGCCTTTGGCCCTCCAAGAGAAGCCAGGCTTCCTGCTTGTGGCAGCTTGCATCTGGAAGAAATGCTGTTCCGTTCGGGATTGTAGGTGGCCGAGGTCAGGTGCCCGGCAGAGGGAGTTGGGCACAAATGATGGCCTGTTTCATGAGGAAAGTAAAGTCAGCTGCCCAGGTGCATGATGTCAGTTTGTAGGATGCCTTTGGTCCTCCATGCGAAGCCATGCTTCCAGCTTGTGGCAGCTTGCATCTGGAAGAAATGCTGTTCCGTTCGGGATTGTAGGTGGCCAAGGCCTGGTGCCCGGCCGAAGGAGTTGGGCACTACTGATGGGCTGTTTCCAGGGGTAAGTAAAGTCAGCTGCCCAGGTGCCTGATGTCTGTTTATAGGAGGCCTTTGGCCCTCCACGGGAAGCCAGGCTTCCAACTTGCGTCAGCTTGCATCTGGAAGAAATCCTGTTCCGTTCGGGACTGTAGGTGGCCGAGGCCGGGTGCCCGGCAGAGGGTGTCGGGCATATAATGGCCTGCATCCAGGGGTAAGTAAAGTCACCTACCCAGATACCTGAGGTCAGTTTGTAGAAGGCCTTTTAGCTTCCAAGGAAAGCCGGGCTTCTAACATGTGGCAGCTTGCATCTGGAAGATATCCTGTTCCGTTCAAGATTGTAGGTGGCCGAGGCCGGGTGCCCTGCAGAGGGAGTTAGGCACAAAGAATGGCCTTTTTCCAGGGGTAAGTAAAGTCAGCTGCCCAGGTGCCTGATGTCAGTTTGTAAGAGGCTTTTGGCCCGCCAAGAGAAGCCAGCCTTCCAGCTTGTGCAGCTTGCATCTGGAAGAAATCCTGTTACGTTCGGGATTGTAGGTGGCTGAGTCCGGGTGCCCGGCAGAGGGAGTTGGGCACAAAGGATGGCCTGCTTGAAGGAGTAAGTAAAGTCACCTAGCCAGATACCTGATATCAGTTTGTCGGAGGCCTTTGGCCCTCCATGGGATGCAGGGCTTCCAACTTGTGGCAGCGTGCATCTGGAAGAAATCCCGTTCCGTTCGGTATTGTAGGTGTCCTAGCCTGGGTTCTCGACACACAGAGTTGGACACAAAGGATGGCCTTTTCCCAGGGGTAAGTAAAGTCAGCTGCCCAGGTGGCTGATGTCAGTTTGTAGGAGTCCTTTGGCCCTCCAAGGGAAGCCAGGCTTCCAACATTTGGCAGCTTGCATCTAGAAGAAATCCTGTTTCGTTCGGGATTGTAGGTGGCCGAGGCCGGGTGCTAGGCAGAGGGATTTGTGCACAAAGGATGGCCTGCTTCCCGGGGTAAGTAATGTCAGCTGCCCAGGTGCCTGATGTCAGTTTGTAGGAGGCCTTTGGCGCTCCACGGGAAGCCAGGCTTCCAGCTTCTGGCAGCTTGCATCTGGAAGAAATCCTTTTCTGTTCAAAATTGTAGGTGGCCGATGCCGGGTGCTAGGCAGAGGGTGATGGGCACAAACGTTGGCCTGATTCCCGGGGTAAGTAAAGTCACCTACCCAGATACCTGATGTCAGTTGTACGAGGCCCTGGGCCCTCCAAGAGAAGCCTGGATTCCAGCTTGTGGCAGCTTGCATCTGGAAGAAATCCTGTTTCGTTCGGGATTGTAGGTGTCCTAGGCTGGGTTCCCGCCACACGGAGTTGGGCACAAATGATGGCCTTTTTCCTGGGGTAAGTAAAGTCAGCTGTCCAGGTGCCTGATGTCAGTTTGTAGGAGGCCTTTGGTCCTCCAAGAGAAGCCAGGCTTCCAGCTTGTGGCAGCTTGCATCTGGAAGAAATCCTGTTCTGTTCGGGATTGTAGGTGTCCTAGGCCGGGTGCATGCCACACGGAGCTGGGCACAAGGGATGGCCTTTTTCCATGGGTAAGCAACGTCAGCTGCCCAGGAGCCTGATCTCAGTTTGTAAGAGGCCTTTAGCCCTCGACGGAAAGTCAGGCTTCCTGTTTGTGGCAGCTTGCATCTGGAAGAAATCCTGTTTTGTTCGGGATTGTAGGTGGTCGAGGCCGGGTGCCTGGCTGAGGGAGTTGGGCAGGAAGGATGGCCTGTTTCCAGTGGTAAGTAAAGTCAGCTGCCCAGGTGCCTGATGTCAGCTTGTAGAAGGCCGCTGGCCCTCCTAGGGAAGCCAAGCTTCCAACTTGTGGCAGCTTGCATCTGGAAGAAATCCTGCTCTGTTCAAGACTGTTTGTGGTCGAGGCCGGGTGCCCAGCAGAGGGAGTTGGGCACAAAAGATGGCCTGTGTTCAGTGGTAAGTAAAGTCACCTGCCCAGGTGCCTGATGTCAGTTGGTCGGAGGCTATTGGCCCTCCAAGGGATTCCAGTCTTCCTGTTTAAAGCAGTCTGCATCTGGAAGAAATCCTGTTCCGTTCGGGATTGTAGGTGGCCGAGGCCTGGTGCCTGGCAGAGGGGTTTACGCACAAAGGATTGCTTGCTTCCAGGGGTAAGTAAAGTAAACTACCCAGGTGCCTGATGTCAGTTTGTAGTAGGCCTTTGGCCCCCCACGGGAAGCCAGGCTTCCAGCTTGTGGCAGCTTGCATCTGGAAGAAATCCTGTTCCGTTCGGGATTGTAGGTGGCCGAGGCCAGGTGCCCGGCAGTGGGAATTGGGCACAAAGGATTGCTTGCTTCCAGGGGAAAGTAAAGTCAGCTGCCCAGTCGCCTGATGTCACTTTGAAGGAGGCCTTTGGCCCTCCACGGGAAGCCAGGCTTCCAACTTGTGGCAGCTTGCATCTGGAAGAAATCCTGTTCCATTCAAGATTGTCGGTGGCCGAAGCCGGGTGCCCCGCAGAGGGAGTTGGGCACAAATGATGGCCTGTTTCCAGGGGTAAATGAAGTCAGATGCCCACGTGCCTTATGACAGTTTGTAGGAGGCCTTTGGCCCTCCAAGAGATGCAAGGCTTCCAGCTTGTGGCAGCTTGCATCTGGAAGAAATCCTGTTCCATTCAAGATTGTAGGTGGCCGAGGCTGGGTTTCTGGCAGAGGATGTTGGGCACAAAGGATGGCCTGCTTCCAGGGGTAAGTAAAGTCACCTAGCCAGATACCTGATGTCAGTTTGTAGGAGGCCTTTGGCCCTCCAAGGGATGCCGGGCTTCCAACTTGTGGCAGCATGCATCTGGAAGAAATCCTGTTCCGTTCGGGATTGTCGGTAGCCGAGGCCGGGTCCTCGGCAGAGGGAGATGAGCACAAATGATGGCCTGTTTCCAGGGGTAAGTAAAGTCAGCTGCCCAGGAGCCTAATGTCAGTTTGTAGGAGGCCTTTGGCGTTCCACGGGAAGCCGGGATTCCAACATGTGGCAGCTTTCATCTGGAAGAAATCGTGTTCCGTTCGGGATTGTAGGTGGCCGAGGCCAGGTGCCTGGCCGAGGGAGTTGGGCCCAAAGGATGGCGTGTTTCCAGGGGTAAGTAAAGTCAGCAGCCCAGGTGCCTGATGTCAGTTTGTAGGAGGCCTTTGGCCCTCCAAGGGATTCCAGTCTTCCTGTTTAAAGCAGTCTGCATCTGGAAGAAATCTTGTTCCGTTCGGGATTGTAGGTGGCCGAGGCCTGGTGCCTGGCAGAGGTGGTTACGCACAAAGGATTGCTTGCTTCCAGGGGTAAGTAAAGTAACCTACCCAGGTGCCTGATGTCAGTTTGTAGGAGGCCTTGGGCCCTCCACGGGAAGCCACGCTTCCAGCTTGTGGCACCTTGCATCTGGAAGAAATCCTGTTCCGTTCGGGATTGTAGGTGGCGGAGGCCGGGTGCCCGGCAGAGGGTGTTGGGCACAAATGATGGCCTGCTTCCAGGGGTAAGTAAAGTCACCTACTCAGATACCTGATGTGGTTTGTAGGAGGCCTTTAAGCCTCCAAGGGAAGTCGGGCTTCCAACTTGTGGCAGCTTGCATCTGGAAGAAATCCTGTTCCGTTCAAGATTGTCGATGGCCGAGGCCTGGTGCCCCGCAGAGGGAGTTGGGCACAAATGATGGCCTGTTTCCAGGGGTAAATAAAGTCAGCTGCCCAGGTGCCTGATGTCTGTTTGTAGGAGGCCTTTGGCCCTCCAAGGGAAGCCAGGCTTCCAGTTTGTGGCAGCTTGCATCTGGAAGAAATCCTGTTCCGTTCGGGATTGTAGGTGGCCGGAGCTGGGTGCCTGGCTGAGGGAGTTGGGCACAAAGGATGGCCTGTTTCCAGGGGTAAGGAAAGTCAGCTGCCCAGGTGCCTGATGTCAGTTTGTAGGAGGCCTTTGGCCCTCCAAGTGAAGCCACGTTTCCAGCTTGTGGCAGCTTGCATCTGGAAGAACTCCTGTTCCGTTCGGGATTTTAGGTGGGCGAGGCCAGGTTCCCAGCAGAGGGAGGTAGGCACAAATGATGGCCTGTTTCATGAGGAAAGTAAAGTCAGCTGCCCAAGTGCCTGATGTCAGTTTGTAGGAGGCCTTTGGTCCTCCATGGGAAGCCAGGCTTCCAGCTAGTGGCAGCTTGCATCGGGAAGAAATGCTGTTCCGTTCGGGATTGTAGGTGACCGCGGCCAGGTGCCCGGCAGAGGGAGTTGGGCACAAAGGATGGCCTGTTTCCAGGGGTAAGTAAAGTCAGCTGCCCACGTGCCTGATGTCAGTTTGTGGGAGGCCTTTGGCCATCCAAGTGAAGCCACGTTTCCAGCTTGTGGCAGCTTGCATCTGGAAGATCTCCTGTTCCTTTCGGGATTGTAGGTGGCCGAAGCTGTGGGCCCGGCAGAGGGAGTTGGGCACAAAGGATGGGCTGTTTCCAGGGGTAAGTAAAGTCAGCATCCCAGGTGCCTGATGTCGGTTTGTAGGAGGCCTTTGGCCCTCCAAGGGAAGCTAGTCTTCCAGTTTGTGGCAGCTTGCGTCTGGAAGAAATCCTGTTTTGTTCGGGATTGTAGGTGGCCGAGGCCAGGTGCCCGGCAGAGGGAGTTGGGCACAAAGGATGTCCTGTTTCCAGGGGTAAGTAAAGTCAGCTGCCCAGGTGCCTGATGTCAGTTTGTAGGAGGCCTTTGGCCCTCCATGGGAAGCCAGGCTTCCTGCTTGTGGCAGCTTGCATCTGGAAGAAATGCTGTTCCATTCGGGATTGTAGGTGGCCAAGGCCTGGTGCCCGGCAGAGGGAGTTGGGCACAAAGGATGGACTGTTTCCAGGGGTAAGTAAAGTCAGCTGCCCAGGTGCCTGATGTCAGTTTGTAGGCGGCCTTTGGCCCTCCAAGGGAAGCTAGTCTTTTTGTTCAAGGCAGCTTGCATCTGGAAGAAATCCTGTTCCGTTCGGGATTGTAGGTGGCCGGAGCTGGGTGCCCAGCTGAGGGAGTTGGGCACAAAGGATGGCCTGTTTCCAGGGGTAAGTAAAGTCGGCTGCCCAGGTGCCTGATGTCAGTTTGTAGGAGGCCTTTGGCCCTCCATGGGAAGCCAGGCTTCCAGTTTGTGGCAGCTTCCATCTGGAAGAAATGCTGTTCCGTTCGGGATTGTAGGTGGCCGAGGCCAGTTGCCGGGCTGAGGGAGTTGGGCACAAAGGATGTCCTGTTTCCAGGGGTAAGTAAAGTCAGCTGCCCAGGTGCCTGATGTCAGTTTTTAGGAGGCCTTTGGCCCTCCAAGGGAAGCCATTCTTCCAGCTTGTGGCAGCTTGCATCTGGAAGAAATGCTGTTCCGTTCGGGATTGTAGGTGGCCGAGGCCAGGTGCCCGGCTGAGGGAGTTGGGCACAAAGGATGTCCTGTTTCCAGGGGTAAGTAAAGTCAGCTGCCCAGGTGCCTGATGTCAGTTTGTAGGAGGCCTTTGGCCCTCCATGGGAAGCCAGGCTTCCTGCTTGTGGCAGTTTGCATCTGGAAGAAATCCTGTTCCGTTCGAGATTGTAGGTGGCCGAGGCAAGGTGCCCGGCTGAGGGAGTTAGGCACAAATGATGGCCTGTTTCATGAGGAAAGTAAAGTCAGCTGCCCAGGTGCCTGATGTCAGTTTGTAGGAGGCCTTTGGCCCTCCATGGGAAGCCAGGTTTCCAGCTTGTGGCAGCTTGCATCTGGAAGAACTCCTGTTCCGTTCCGGATTGTAGGTGGCCAAAGCTGTGGGCCCGACAGAGGGAGTTGGGCACAAAGGATGGCCTGTTTCCAGGGGTAAGTAATGTCAGCTGCCCACGTGCCTGATGTCAGTTTGTAGGAGGCCTTTGGCCCTCCAAGGGAAGCTAGTCTTCCAGTTTGTGGCAGCTTGCATCTGGAAGAAATCCTGTTCCGTTCGGGATTGTAGGTGGCCGAGGCCAGGTGCCCGGCAGAGGGAGTTGGGCACAAACGATGGCCAGTTTCCAGGGGTAAGTAAAGTCAGCTGCCCAGGTGCCTGATGTCAGTTTGTAGGAGGCCTTTGGCCCTCCATGGGAAGCCAGGCTTCCAGTTTGTGGCAGCTTGCATCTGGAAGAAATCCTGTTTGTTCGGGATTGTAGGAGTCGGGAGCTGGGTGCCCGGCGGAGAGAGTTGGACACAAAGGATGGGCTGTTTCCAGGGATAAGTAAAGTCAGCTGCCCAGGTGCCTGATGTCAGTTTGTAGGAGGCCTTTGGCCCTCCATGGGAAGCCACGCTTCCAGTTTGTGGCAGCTTGCATCTGGAAGAAATCCTGTTCCGTTCGGGATTGTAGGTGGCCGAGGCCAGGTGCCCAGCAGAGGGAGATGGGCACAAATGATGGCCTGTTTCATGAGGAAAGTAAAGTCAGCTGCCCAGGTGCCTGATGTCAGTTTGTAGGAGGCCTTTGGTCCTCCATGGAAAGCCACGCTTCCAGCTTGTGGCAGCATGCATCTGGAAGAAATCCTGTTCCGTTCGGGATTGTAGGTGGCCGAGGCCTGGTGCCCGGCAGAGGGAGTTGGGCGGAAACGATGGCCTGTTTCCAGGGGTAAGTAAAGTCAGCTGCCCTGGTGCCTGATGTCAGTTTGTAGGAGGCCTTTGGCCCTCCAAGTGAAGCCACGTTTCCAGCTTGTGGCAGCTTGCACCTGGAAGAACTCCTGTTCCGTTCGGGATTGTAGGTGGCCGAAGCTGTGGGACCGGCAGATGGAGTTGGGCACAAAGGATGGCCTGTTTCCAGGGGTAAGTAAAGTCAGCTGCCAACGTGCCTGATGTCAGTTTGTAGGAGTCCTTTGGCCCTCCAAGGTAAGCCAGGCTTCAAGTTTGTGGCAGCTTGCATCTGGAAGAAATCCTGTTCCGTTCGGGATTGTAGGTGGCCGAGGCCTGGTGCCCGGCAGAGGGAGTTGGGCACAAACGATGGCCAGTTTCCAGGGGTAAGTAAAGTCAGCTGCCCAGGTGCCTGATGTCAGCTTGTAGGAGGCCTTTGGCCCTCCATGGGAAGCCAGGCTTTCAGTTTGTGGCAGCTTGCATCTGGAAGAAATGCTGTAACGTTCGGGATTGTAGGTGGCCAAGGCCTGGTGCCCGGCCGAAGGAGTTGGGCACTACTGATGGGCTGTTTCCAGGGGTAAGTAAAGTCAGCTGCCCAGGTGCCTGATGTCAGTTTGTAGGAGGCCTTTGGTCCTCCAAGTGAAGCCACGTTTCCAGCTTGTGGCAGCTTGCATCTGGAAGAACTCCTGTTCCGTTCGGGATTGTAGGTGGCCAAGGCCTGGTGCCCGGCAGAGGAAGTTGGGCACAAAGAATGGACTGTTTCCAGGGGTAAGTAAATTCAGCTGCCCAGGTTCCTGATGTCAGTTTGTAGGAGGACATTTGCCCTCCAAGGGAAGCTAGTCTTCCAGTTTGTGGCAGCTTGCATCTGTAAGAAATCCTGTTCCGTTCGGGATTGTAGGTGGTCGGAGCCGGGTGCCTGGCGGAGGGAGTTGAACACAAAGGATGGGCTGTTTCCAGGGGTAAGTAAAGTCAGCTGCCCAGGTGCCTGATGTCAGTTTGTAGGAGGCCTTTGGCCCTCCAAGGGAAGCCAGGCTTCCAGTTTGTGGCAGCTTGCATCTGGAAGAAATCCTGTTCCATTCGGGATTGTAGGTGGCCGAGGCCAGGTTCCCAGCAGAGGGAGGTAGGCACAAATGATGGCCTGTTTCATGAGGAAAGTAAAGTCAGCTGCCCAAGTGCCTGATGTCAGTTTGTAGGAGGCCTTTGGTCCTCCATGGGAAGCCAGGCTTCCAGCTAGTGGCAGCTTGCATCGGGAAGAAATCCTGTTCCGTTCGGGATTGTAAGTGGTCGTGGCCAGGTGCCCGGCAGATGGAGTTGGGCACAAAGGATGGCCTATTTCCAGGGGTAAGTAAAGTCAGCTGCCAACGTGCCTGATGTCAGTTTGTAGGAGTCCTTTGGCCCTCCAAGGTAAGCCAGACTTCAAGTTTGTGGCAGCTTGTATCTGGAAGAAATCCTGTTAAGTTCGGGATTGTAGGTGGCCGAGGCCAGGTGCCCGGCAGAGGGAGTTGGGCACAAATGATGGCCTGTTTCATGAGGAAAGTAAAGTCAGCTGCCCAGGTGCCTGATGTCAGTTTGTAGGAGGCCTTTGGTCCTCCATGGAAAGCCACGCTTCCAGCTTGTGGCAGCATGCATCTGGAAGAAATCCTGTTCCGTTCGGGATTGTAGGTGCCGAGGCCTGGTGCCCGGCAGAGGGAGTTGGGCGGAAACGATGGCCTGTTTCCAGGGGTAAGTAAAGTCAGCTGCCCTGGTGCCTGATGTCAGTTTGTAGGAGGCCTTTGGCCCTCCAAGTGAAGCCACGTTTCCAGCTTGTGGCAGCTTGCACCTGGAAGAACTCCTGTTCCGTTCGGGATTGTAGGTGGCCGAAGCTGTGGGACCGGCAGAGAGAGTTGAGCACAAAGGATGGCCTGTTTCCAGGGGTAAGGAAAGTCAGCTGCCCAGGTGCCTGATGTCAGTTTGTAGGAGGCCTTTGGCCCTCCAAGTGAAGCCAGGTTTCCAGCTTGTGGCAGCTTGCATCTGGAAGAAATCCTGTTCCGTTCGGGATTGTAGGTGGCCGAGGCCAGGTTCCCAGCAGAGGGAGGGAGGCACAAATGATGGCCTGTTTCATGAGGAAAGTAAAGTCAGCTGCCCAAGTGCCTGATGTCAGTTTGTAGGAGGCCTTTGGTCCTCCATGGGAAGCCAGGCTTCCAGCTATTGGCAGCTTGCATCGGGAAGAAATCCTGTTCCCTTCGGGATTGTAGGTGGCCGCGGCCAGGTGCCCGGCAGAGGGAGTTGGGCACAAAGGATGGCCTGTTTCTAGAGGTAAGGAATGTCAGCTGCCCACGTGCCTGATGTCAGTTTGTGGGAGGCTTTTGGCCCTCCAAGTGAAGCCACGTTTCCAGCTTGTGGCAGCTTGCATCTGGAAGATCTCCTGTTCCTTTCGGGATTGTAGGTGGCTGAAGCTGTGGGCCCGGCAGAGGGAGTTGGGCACAAAGGATGGGCTGTTTCCTGGGGTAAGTAAAGTCAGCATCCCAGGTGCCTGATGTCAGTTTGTAGGAGGCCTTTGGCCCTCCAAGGGAAGCTAGTCTTCCAGTTTGTGGCAGCTTGCGTCTGGAAGAAATCCTGTTCCGTTCGGGATTGTAGGTGGCCGAGGCCAGGTGCCCGGCAGAGGGAGTTGGGCACAAAGGATGTCCTGTTTCCAGGGGTAAGTAAAGTCAGCTGCCCAGGTGCCTGATGTCAGTTTGTAGGAGGCCTTTGGCCCTCCATGGGAAGCCAGGCTTCCTGCTTGTGGCAGCTTGCATCGGGAAGAAATCCTGTTCCGTTCGGGATTGTAGGTGGCCAAGGCCTGGTGCCCGGCAGAGGGAGTTGGGCACAAAGGATGGACTGTTTCCAGGGGTAAGTAAAGTCAGCTGCCCAGGTGCCTGATGTCAGTTTGTAGGAGGCCTTTGGCCCTCCAAGGGAAGCTAGTCTTTATGTTCAAGGCAGCTTGCATCTGGAAGAAATCCTGTTCCGTTCGGGATTGTAGGTGGCCGGAGCTGGGTGCCCAGCTGAGGGAGTTGGGCACAAAGGATGGCCTGTGTCCAGGGGTAAGTAAAGTCGGCTGCCCAGGTGCCTGATGTCAGTTGGTAGGAGGCCTTTGGCCCTCCATGGGAAGCCAGGCTTCCAGTTTGTGGCAGCTTGCATCTGGAAGAAATGCTGTTCCGTTCGGGATTGTAGGTGGCCGAGGCCAGTTGCCGGGCTGAGGGAGTTGGGCACAAAGGATGTCCTGTTTCCAGGGGTAAGTAAAGTCAGCTGCCCAGGTGCCTGATGTCAGTTTTTAGGAGGCCTTTAGCCCTCCAAGGGAAGCCATTCTTCCAGCTTGTGGCAGCTTGCATCTGGAAGAAATCCTGTTCCGTTCGGGATTGTAGGTGGCCGAGGCCAGGTGCCCGGCTGAGGGAGTTGGGCACAAAGGATGTCCTGTTTCCAGGGGTAAGTAAAGTCAGCTGCCCAGGTGCCTGATGTCAGTTTGTAGGAGGCCTTTGGCCCTCCATGCGAAGCCAGGCTTCCTGCTTGTGGCAGTTTGCTTCTGGAAGAAATCCTGTTCCGTTCGAGATTGTAGGTGGCCGAGGCCAGGTGCCCGGCTGAGGGAGTTAGGCACAAATGATGGCCTGTTTCATGAGGAAAGTAAAGTCAGCTGCCCAGGTGCCTGATGTCAGTTTGTAGGAGGCCTTTGGCCCTCCATGGGAAGCCAGGTTTCCAGCTTGTGGCAGCTTGCCTCTGGTAGAACTCCTGTTCCGTTCCGGATTGTAGGTGGCCAAAGCTGTGGGCCCGACAGAGGGAGTTGGGCACAAAGGATGGCCTGTTTCCAGGGGTAAGTAAAGTCAGCTGCCCACGTGCCTGATGTCAGTTTGTAGGAGGCCTTTGGCCCTCCAAGGGAAGCTAGTCTTCCAGTTTGTGGCAGCTTGCATCTGGAAGAAATCCTGTTCCGTTCGGGATTGTAGGTGGCCGAGGCCTGGTGCCCGGCAGAGGGAGTTGGGCACAAACGATGGCCAGTTTCCAGGGGTAAGTAAAGTCAGCTGCCCAGGTGCCTGATGTCAGTTTGTAGGAGGCCTTTGGCCTTCCATGGGAAGCCAGGCTTTCAGTTTGTGGCAGCTTGCATCTGGAAGAAATGCTGTAACGTTCGGGATTGTAGGTGACCGAGGCCAGTTGCCGGGCTGAGGGAGTTGGGCACAAAGGATGTCCTGTTTCCAGGGGTAAGTAAAGTCAGCTGCCCAGGTGCCTGATGTCAGTTTGTAGGAGGCCTTTGGCCCTCCAAGGGAAGCCATTCTTCCAGCTTGTGGCAGCTTGCATCTGGAAGAAATGCTGTTCCGTTCGGGATTGTATGTGGCCGAGGCCAGGTGCCCGGCTGAGGGAGTTGGGCACAAAGGATGTCCTGTTTCCAGGGGTAAGTAAAGTCAGCTGCCCAGGTGCCTGATGTCAGTTTGTAGGAGGCCTTTGGCCCTCCATGGGAAGCCACGTTTCCAGCTTGTGGCAGCTTGCATCTGGAAGAAATCCTGTTCTGTTCGGGATTGTAGGTGGCCGGAGCTGGGTGCCTGGCTGAGGGAGTTGGACACAGAGGATGGGCTGTTTCCAGGGGTAAGTAAAGTCAGCTGCCCAGGTGCCTGATGTCAGTTTGTAGGAGGCCTTTGGCCCTCCATGGGAAGCCAGGCTCCCTGCTTGTGGCAGCTTGCATCGGGAAGAAATCCTGTTCCGTTCGGGATTGTAGGTGGCCAAGGCCTGGTGCCCAGCAGAGGGAGTTGGGCACAAATGATGGACTGTTTCCAGGGGTAAGTAAAGTCAGCTGCCCAAGTGCCTGATGTCAGTTTGTAGGAGGCCTTTGACCCTCCAAGGGAAGCTAGACTTTATGTTCAAGGCAGCTTGCATCTGGAAGAAATCCTGTTCCGTTCGGGATTGTAGGTGGCCGGAGCTGGGTGCCCAGCTGAGGGAGTTGGGCACAAAGGATGGCCTGTTTCCAGGGGTAAGTAAAGTCAGCTGCCCAGGTGCCTGATGTCAGTTTGTAGGAGGCCTTTGGCCCTCCAAGGGAAGCTAGTCTTCCAGTTTGTGGCAGCTTGCATCTGGAAGAAATGCTGTTCCGTTCGGGATTGTAGGTGGCCGAGGCCAGGTGCCCGGCAGAGGGAGTTGGGCACAAACGATGTCCTGTTTAGAGGGATAAGTAAAGTCAGCTGCCCACGTGCCTGATGTCAGTATGTAGGAGGCCTTTGGCCCTCCATGGGAAGCCAGGCTTCCTGCTTGTGGCAGCTTGCATCTGGAAGAAATCCTGTTTTATACGGGATTGTAGGAGTCCAGAGCTGGGTGCCCGGCTGAGGGGGTTGGACACAAATGATGGCCTGTTTCCAGGGGTAAGTAAAGTCAGCTGTCCAGGTGCCTGATGTCAGTTTGTAGGAGGCCTTTGGCCCTCCAAGGGAAGCTAGTCTTCCAGTTTGTGGCAGCTTGCATCTGGAAGAAATCCTGTTCCGTTCGGGATTGTAGGTGGCCGAGGCCAGGTGCCCGGCAGAGGGATTTGGGCACAAAGGATGTCCTGTTTCCAGGGGTAAGTAAAGTCAGCTGCCCAGGTGCCTGATGTCAGTTTGTAGGAGGCCTTTGGCCCTCCATGGGAAGCCAGGCTTCCTGCTTGTGGCAGTTTGCATCTGGAAGAAATCCTGTTCCGTTCAGGATTGTAGGTGGCCGGAGCTGGGTGCCTGGCTGAGGGAGTTGGACACAAAGGATGTCCTGTTTCCAGGGGTAAGTAAAGTCAGCTGCCCAGGTGCCTGATGTCAGTTTGTAGGAGGCCTTTGGCCCTCCAAGTGAAGCCACGTTTCCAGCTTGTGGCAGCTTGCATCTGGAAGAACTCGTGTCCCGTTCGGGATTGCAGGGGGCCAAGGCCTGGTGCCCGGCAGAGGGAGTTGGGCACAAATGATGGCATGTTTCATGAGGAAAGTAAAGTCAGCTGCCCAGGTGCCTGATGTCAGTTTGTAGGAGGCCTTTGGTCCTCCATGGAAAGCCTCGCTTCCAGCTTGTGGCAGCATGCATCTGGAAGAAATCCTGTTCCGTTCGGGATTGTAGGTGGCCGAGGCCTGGTGCCCGGCAGAGGGAGTTGGGCACAAAGGATGTCCTGTTTCCAGGGGTAAGTAAAGTCAGCTGCCCAGGTGCCTGATGTCAGTTTGTAGGAGGCCTTTGGCCCTCCATGGGAAGCCAGGCTTCCTGCTTGTGGCAGCTTGCATCTGGAAGAAATCCTGTTACGTTCAAGATTGTAGGTGGACGAGTCCTGGTGCCCGGCAGAGGGAGTTGGGCACAAAGGATGGCCTGTTTCCAGGGGTAAATAAAGTCAGCTGCCCTGGTGCCTGATGTCAGTTTGTAGGAGGCCTTTGGCCCTCCAAGGGAAGCTAGTCTTTATGTTCAAGGCAGCTTGCATCGGGAAGAAATCCTGTTCCGTTCGGGATTGTAGGTGGCCGAGGCCTGGTGCCCGGCAGAGGGAGTTGGGCACAAAGGATGTCCTGTTTCCAGGGGTAAGTAAAGTCAGCTGCCCAAGTGCGTGATGTCAGTTTGTAGGAGGCCTTTGGCCCTCCAAGTGAAGCCACCTTTCCAGCTTGTGGCAGCTTGCATCTGGAAGAAATCCTGTTCCGTTCGGGATTGTAGGTGGTCGGAGCTGGGTGCCTGGCGGAGGGAGTTGAACACAAAGGATGGGCTGTTTCCAGGGGTAAGTAAAGTCAGCTGCCCAGGTGCCTGATGTCAGTTTGTAGGAGGCCTTTGGCCCTCCAAGGGAAGCCAGGCTTCCACTTTCAGGCAGCTTGCATCTGGAAGAAATCCTGTTCCGTTCTGGATTGTAGGTGGCCGAGGCCAGGTTCCCAGCAGAGGGAGGTAGGCACAAATGATGGCCTGTTTCATGAGGAAAGTAAAGTCAGCTGCCCAAGTGCCTGATGTCAGTTTGTAGGAGGCCTTTGGTCCTCCATGGGAAGCCAAGCTTCCAGCTAGTGGCAGCTTGCATCGGGAAGAAATCCTGTTCCGTTCAGGATTGTAGGTGGCCGCGTCCAGGTGCCCGGCAGAGGGAGTTGGGCACAAAGGATGGCCTGTTTCCAGAGGTAAGGAAAGTCAGCTGCCCACGTGCCTGATGTCAGTTTGTGGGAGGCCTTTGGCCCTCCAAGTGAAGCCACGTTTCCAACTTGTGGCAGCTTGCATCTGGAAGAACTCCTGTTCCTTTCAAGATTGTAGGTCGCCAAAGCTGTGGGCCCGGCTGAGGGAGTTGGGCACTAAGGATGGGCTGTTTCCAGGGGTAAATAAAGTCAGCTGCCCAGGTGCCTGATGTCAGTTTGTAGGAGGCCTTTGGCCCCTTTAAGGGAAGCTAGTCTTCCAGTTTGTGGCAGCTTGCATCTGGAAGAAATGCTGTTCCGTTCGGGATTGTAGGTGGCCGAGGCCAGGTGCCCGGCAGAGGGAGTTGGGCACAAAGGATGTCCTGTTTCCAGGGGTAAGTAAAGTCAGCTGCCCAAGTGCCTGATGTCAGTTTGTAGGAGGCCTTTGGCCCTCCATGGGAAGCCAGGCTTCCTGCTTGTGGCAGCTTGCATCTGGAAGAAATCCTGTTCCGTTCGGGATTGTAGGTGGCCAAGGCCTGGTGCCCGGCAGAGGGAGTTGGGCACAAAGGATGGACTGTTTCCAGGGGTAAGTAAAGTCAGCTGCCCAGGTGCCTGATGTCAGTTTGTAGGAGGCCTTTGGCCCTCCAAGGGAAGCGAGTCTTTATGTTCAAGGCAGCTTGCATCGGGAAGAAATCCTGTTCCGTTCGGGATTGTAGGTGGCCGGAGCTGGGTGCCCAGCAGAGGGAGTTGGGCACAAAGGATGGCCTGTTTCCAGGGGTAAGTAAAGTCAGCTGCCCAGGTGCCTGATGTCAGTTTGTAGGAGGCCTTTGGCCCTCCATGGGAAGCCAGGCTTCCTGCTTGTGGCAGCTTGCATCTGGAAGATCTCCTGTTCCGTTCGGGATTGTAGGTGGCCAAGGCCTGGTGCCCGGCAGAGGGAGTTGGGCACAAAGGATGGACTGTTTCCAGGGGTAAGTAAAGTCAGCTGCCCAGGTGCCTGATGTCAGTTTGTAGAAGGCCTTTGGCCCTCCAAGGTGAGCTAGTCTTCCAGCTTGTGGCAGCTTGCATCTGGAAGAAATCCTGTTCCGTTCGGGATTGTAGGTGGCCGAGGCCAGGTGCCCGGCAGAGGGAGTTGGGCACAAACGATGTCCTGTTTAGAGGGATAAGTAAAGTCAGCTGCCCACGTGCCTGATGTCAGTTTGTAGGAGGCCTTTGGCCCTCAATGGGAAGCCAGGCTTCCTGCTTGTGGCAGCTTGCATCGGGACGAAATCCTGTTTTGTTCGGGATTGTAGGATTCCAGAGCTGGGTGCCCGGCTGAGGGAGTTGGACACAAAGGATGGGCTGTTTCCAGGGGTAAGTAAAGTCAGCTGCCCAGGTGCCTGATGTCAGTTTGTAGGAGGCCTTTGGCCCTCCAAGGGAAGCTTGTCTTCCAGCTTGTGGCAGCTTGCATCTGGAAGAAATCCTGTTCCGTTCGGGATTGTAGGTGGCCGAGGCCAGGTGCCCGGCAGAGGGAGTTGGGCACAAACGATGTCCTGTTTAGAGGGATAAGTAAAGTCAGCTGCCCACGTGCCTGATGTCAGTTTGTAGGAGGCCTTTGGCCCTCAATGGGAAGCCTGGCTTCCTGCTTGTGGCAGCTTGCATCTGGACGAAATCCTGTTTTGTTCGGGATTGTAGGATTCCAGAGCTGGGTGCCCGGCTGAGGGAGTTGGACACAAAGGATGGGCTGTTTCCAGGGGTAAGTAAAGTCAGCTGCCCAGGTGCCTGATGTCAGTTTGTAGGAGGCCTTTGGCCCTCCATGGGAAGCCAGGTTTCCTGCTTGTGGCAGCTTGCATCTGGAAGAAATCCTGTTCCGTTCGGGATTGTAGGTGGCCAAGGCCTGGTGCCCGAAAGAGGGAGTTGGGCACAAAGGATGTCCTGTTTCCAGGGGTAAGTAAAGTCAGCTGCCCAGGTGCCTGATGTAAGTTTGTAGGAGGCCTTTGGCCCTCCATGGGAAGCCAGGCTTCCAGTTTGTGGCAGCTTACATCTGGAAGAAATTCTGTTCCGTTCGGGATTGTAGGTGGCCGAGGCCAGTTGCCTGGGCTGAGGGAGTTGGGCACAAAGGATGTCCTGTTTCCAGGGGTAAGTAAAGTCAGCTGCCCAGGTGCCTGATGTCAGTTTGTAGGAGGCCTTTGGCCCTCCATGGGAAGCCAGGCTTCCAGTTTGAGGCAGCTTGCATCTGGAAGAAATCCTGTTCCGTTCGGGATTGTAGGTGGCCGAGGCCAGGTGCCCGGCAGAGGGACTTGGGCACAAACGATGTCCTGTTTAGAGGGATAAGTAAAGTCAGCTGCCCACGTGCCTGATGTCAGTTTGTAGGAGGCCTTTGGCCCTCAATGGGAAGCCAGGCTTCCTGCTTGTGGCAGCTTGCATCTGGACGAAATCCTGTTTTGTTCGGGATTGTAGGATTCCAGAGCTGGGTGCCCGGCTGAGGGAGTTGGACACAAAGGATGGGCTGTTTCCAGGGGTAAGTAAAGTCAGCTGCCCAGGTGCCTGATGTCAGTTTGTAGGAGGCCTTTGGCCCTCCATGGGAAGCCAGGTTTCCTGCTTGTGGCAGCTTGCATCTGGAAGAAATCCTGTTCCGTTCGGGATTGTAGGTGGCCAAGGCCTGGTGCCCGAAAGAGGGAGTTGGGCACAAAGGATGTCCTGTTTCCAGGGGTAAGTAAAGTCAGCTGCCCAGGTGCCTGATGTAAGTTTGTAGGAGGCCTTTGGCCCTCCATGGGAAGCCAGGCTTCCAGTTTGTGGCAGCTTGCATCTGGAAGAAATTCTGTTCCGTTCGGGATTGTAGGTGGCCGAGGCCAGTTGCCTGGGCTGAGGGAGTTGGGCACAAAGGATGTCCTGTTTCCAGGGGTAAGTAAAGTCAGCTGCCCAGGTGCCTGATGTCAGTTTGTAGGAGGCCTTTGGCCCTCCATGGGAAGCCAGGCTTCCAGTTTGAGGCAGCTTGCATCTGGAAGAAATCCTGTTCCGTTCGGGATTGTAGGTGGCCGATGCCAGTTGCCGGGCTGAGGGAGTTGGGCACAAAGGATGTCCTGTTTCCAGGGGTAAGTAAAGTCAGCTGCCCAGGTGCCTGATGTCAGTTTGTAGGAGGCCTTTGGCCCTCCAAGGGAAGCCAGGCTTCCAGCTTGTGGCAGCTTGAATCTGGAAGAAATCCTGTTCCGTTTGGGATTGTAGGTGGCCGAGGCCAGGTGCCCGGCAGGGGGAGTTGGGCACAAATGATAGCCTGTTTCATGAGGAAAGTAAAGTCAGCTGCCCAAGTGCCTGATGTCAGTTTGTAGGAGGCCTTTGGTCCTCCATGGGAAGCCAGGCTTCCAGCTAGTGGCAGCTTGCATCGGGAAGAAATCCTGTTCCGTTCGCGATTGTAGGTGGCCGAGGCCAGGTGCCGGGCTGAGGGAGTTGGGCACAAAGGATGGGCTGTTTCAAGGGGTAAGTAAAGTCAGCATCCCTGGTGCCTGATGTCAGTTTGTAGGAGGCCTTTGGCCCTCCAAGAGAAGCCAGGCTTCCTGCTTGTGGCAGCTTGCATCTGGAAGAAATGCTGTTCCGTTCGGGATTGTAGGTGGCCGAGGTCAGGTGCTTGGCAGAGGGAGTTGGGCACAAATGATGGCCTGTTTCATGAGGAAAGTAAAGTCAGCTGCCCAGGTGCATGATGTCAGTTTGTAGGATGCCTTTGGTCCTCCATGCGAAGCCATGCTTCCAGCTTGTGGCAGCTTGCATCTGGAAGAAATGCTGTTCCGTTCGGGATTGTAGGTGGCCAAGGCCTGGTGCCCGGCCGAAGGAGTTGGGCACTACTGATGGGCTGTTTCCAGGGGTAAGTAAAGTCAGCTGCCCAGGTGCCTGATGTCAGTTTGTAGGAGGCCTTTGGTCCTCCAAGTGAAGCCACGTTTCCAGCTTGTGGCAGCTTGCATCTGGAAGAACTCCTATTCCGTTCGGGATTGTAGGTGGCCAAGGCCTGGTGCCCGGCAGAGGAAGTTGGGCACAAAGAATGGACTGTTTCCAGGGCTAAGTAAAGTCAGCTGCCCAGGTTCCTGATGTCAGTTTGTAGGAGGACATTTGCCCTCCATGGGAAGCCAGGCTTCCTGCTTGTGGCAGCTTGCATCTGGAAGAAATCCTGTTTTGTTCGGGATTGTAGGAGTCCGGAGCTGGGTGCCCGGCTGAGGGAGTTGGACACAAATGATGGGCTGTTTCTAGGGGTAAGTGAAGTCAGCTGCCCAGGTTCCTGATGTCAGTTTGTAGGAGGACATTTGCCCTCCATGGGAAGCCAGGCTTCCTGCTTGTGGCACCTTGCATCTGGAAGAAATCCTGTTTCGTTCGGGATTGTAGGTGGCCAAGGCCTGGTGCCCGGCAGAGGGAGTTGGGCACAAATGTTGGCCTGTTTCCAGGGGTAAGTAAAGTCGCTCCCCAGGTGCCTGATGTCAGTTTGTAGGAGGCCTTTGGCCCTCCATGGGAAGCCAGGCTTCCAGTTTGTGGCAGCTTACATCTGGAAGAAATCCTGTTCTGTTCGGGATTGTAGGTGGCCGAGGCCAGGTGCCCAGCAGAGGGAGTTGGGCACAAATGATGGCCTGTTTCATGAGGAAAGTAAAGTCAGCTGCCCAAATGCCTGATGTCAGTTTGTAGGAGGCCTTTGGTCCTCCATGGAAAGCCACGCTTCCAGCTTGTGGCAGCTTGCATCTGGAAGAACTCCTGTTCCGTTCGGGATTGTAGGTGGCCAAGGCCTGGTGCCCGGCAGAGGGAGTTGCGCACAAAGGATGGCCTGATTCCAGGGGTAAGTAAAGTCAGCTGCCCAGGTGCCTGATGTCAGTTTGTAGGAGGCCTTTGGCCCTCCAAGGGAAGCAAGTCTTCCTGTTCAAGGCAGCTTGCATCCGGAAGAAATCCTGTTCCGTTCGGGATTGTAGGTGGCCGAGCCCTGTTGCCCGGCTGAGAGAGTTGGGCGCAAATAATGTCATGTTTCTTTAGGAAAGTAAAGTCAGCAGCCCAGGTGCCTGATGTCAGTTTGTAGGAGGCCTTTGGCCCTTCAAGTGAAGCCACATTTCCAGCTTGTGGCAGCTTGCATCTGGAAGAACTCCGGTTCCGTTCGGGATTGTAGGTGGCCGAGGCCAGCTGCCCGGCAGAGGGAGTTGGGCACAAAGGATGTCCTGTTTCCAGGGATAAGTAAAGTCAGCTGCCCAGGTGCCTGATGTCAGTTTTTAGGAGGCCTTTGGCCCTCCATGGGAAGCCAGGCTTCCTGCTTCAGGCAGCTTGCATCTGGAAGAAATCCTGTTCCGTTCGGGATTGTAGGTGGCCGGAGGTGGGTGCCCGGATGAGGGAGTTGGACACAAAGGATGGGCTGTTTCCAGCGGTAAGTAAAGTCAGCTGCCCAGGTGCCTGATATCAGTTTGCAGGTGGCTATTGGTCCTCCATGGAAAGCCAGGCTTCCAGCTTGTGGCAGCTTGCATCGGGAAGTAATCCTGATCTGTTCGGGATTGCAGGTGGCCGAGGCCTGGTGCCCGGCAGAGGAAGTGTGGCACAAAGGATGGCCTGTATCCAGGGGTAAGTAAAGTCAGCTGCTTAGGTGCCTGATGTCAGTTTGTAGGAGGCCTTTGGTCCTCCATGGGAAACCAGTCTTTCAGCTTGTGGCAGCTTGCATCTGGAAGAAATCCTGTTCCGTTCGGGATTGTAGGTGGCCGAGGCCAGGTGCCCGGCAGAGGGAGTTGGGCACAAAGGATGGCCTGTTTCCAGGGGTAAGTAAAGTCAGCTAGCCAGGTGCCTGATGTCAGTTTGTAGGCGGCCTTTGGCCCTCCAAGTGAAGCCACGTTTCCAGCTTGTGGCAGCTTGCATCTGGAAGAAATCCTGTTCCGTTCGGGATTGTAGGTGGCCGAGGCAAATGCCCGGCAGAGGGAGTTGGGCACAAAGGATGGCCTGTTTCCAGGGATAAGTAAAGTCAGCTGCTCAGGTGCCTGATGTCAGTTTGTAGGAGGCCTTTGGCCCTCCATAGGAAGCCAGGCTTCCTGCTTGTGGCAGCTTGCATCTGGAAGAAATGCTGTTCCATTCGGGATTGTAGGTGGCCAAGGCCTGGTGCCCGGCAGAGGCAGTTGGGCACAAAGGATGGACCGTATCCAGGGGTAAGTAAAGTCAGCTGCCCAGGTGCCTGATGTCAGTTTGTAGAAGGCCTTTGGCCCTCCAAGGTGAGCTAGTCTTCCAGCTTGTGGCAGCTTGCATCTGGAAGAAATCCTGTTCCGTTCGGGATTGTAGGTGGCCGAGGCCAGGTGCCCAGGCAGAGGGAGCTTGGGCACAAAGGATGGCCTGTTTCCAAGGGTAAGTAAAATCAGCTGCCCAGGTGCCTGATGTCAGTTTGTAGGAGGCCTTTGGCCCTCCATAGGAAGCCAGGCTTCCTGCTTGTGGCAGCTTGCATCTGGAAGAAATCCTGTTCCGTTCGGGATTGTAGGTGGCAAAGGCCTGGTGCCCGGCAGAGGGAGTTGGGCACAAATGATGGCCTGTTTCCAGGGGTAAGTAAAGTCAGCTGCCCAGGTGCCTGATGTCAGTTTGTAGGAGGCCTTTGGCCCTCCATGGGAAGCCAGGCTTCCAGTATGTGGCAGCTTGCATCTGGAAGAAATCCTGTTCCGTTCGGGATTGTAGGTGGCCGAGGCCAGGTGCCCAGCAGAGGGAGTTGGGCACAAAGGATGGGCTGTTTCCAGGGGTAAGTAAAGTCAGCTGCCCAGGTGCCTGATGTCAGTTTGTAGGAGGCGTTTGGTCCTCCATGGAAAGCCACGCTTCCAGCTTGTGGCTGCATGCATCTGGAAGAAATCCTGTTCCGTTCGGGATTGTAGGTGGCCGAGGCCTGGTGCCCGACAGAGGGAGTTGGGCACAAAGGATGGCCTGTTTCCAGGGGTAAGTAAAGTCAGCTGCCCACGTGCCTGATGTCAGTTTGTAGGAGGCCTTTGGCCCTCCAAGTGAAGCCACGTTTCCAGCTTGTGGCAGCTTGCATCTGGAAGAACTCCGGTTCCGTTCGGGATTGTAGGTGGCCGGAGCTGGGTGCCCGGATGAGGGAGTTGGACACAAAGGATGTCTTTTTCCAGGGATAAGTAAAGTCAGCTGCCCAGGTGCCTGATGTCAGTTTGTAGGAGGCCTTTGGCCCTCCAAGGGAAGCTCGTCTTCCTGTTTAAGGCAGCTTGCATCTGGAAGAAATCCTGTTCCGTTCGGGATTGTAGGTTGCCCGAGGAAGGGTGCCCGGCAGAGGGTGTTGGGCACAAAGGATGGGCTGTTTCCAGGGGTAAGTAAAGTCAGCTGCCCAGGTGCCTGATGTCAGTTTGCAGGTGGCTATTGGTCCTCCATGGAAAGCCAGGCTTCCAGCTTGTGGCATCTTGCATCGGGAAGTAATACTGATCTGTTCGGGATTGCAGGTGGCCGAGGCCTGGTGCCCGGCAAAGGGAGTTGGGCACAAAGGATGGCCTGTTTCCAGGGGTAAGTAAAGTCAGCTGCCCAGGTGCCTGATGTCAGTTTGTAGGAGGCCTTTGGCCCTCCAAGGGAAGCTTGTCTTCCAGTTTGTGGCAGCTTGCATCTGGAAGCAATCCTGTTCCGTTCGGGATTGTAGGTGGGCGAGACCTGGTGCTCGGCAGAAAGAGTTGGGCACAAAGGATGGCCTGTTTCCAGGGGTAAGTAAAGTCAGCTGCCCAGGTGCCTGATGCCAGTTTGTAGGAGGCCTTTGGCCATCCATGGGAAACCAGTCTTCCAGCTTGTGGCAGCTTGCATCTGGAAGAAATCCTGTTCCGTTCGGGATTGTAGGTGGTCGAGGCCAGGTGCCCGGCAGAGGGAGTTGGGCACAAAGGATGGCCTGTTTCCAGGGGTAAGTAAAGTCAGCTGCCCAGGTGCCTGATGTCAGTTTGTAGGAGGCCTTTGGCCCTCCAAGGGAAGCTAGTCTTCCAGCTTGTGGCAGCATGCATCTGGAAGAAATCCTGTTCCGTTCGGGATTGTAGGTGGCCGAGGCCAGGTGCCCGGCAGAGGGAGTTGGGCAAAAAACATGTCCTGTTCCCAGGGGTAAGTAAAGTCAGCTCCCCAGGGGCCTGATGTAAGTTTGTAGGAGGCCTTTGGCCCTCCATGGGAAGCCAGGTTTCCTGCTTGTGGCAGCTTGCATCTGGAAGAAATCCTATTCCGTTCGGGATTGTAGGTGGCCGAGGCCTGGTGCCAGCAGAGGGAGTTGGGCACAAAGAATGGGCTGTTTCCAGGGGTAAGTAAAGTCAGCTGCCCAGGTGCCTGATGTCAGTTTGTAGGAGGCCTTTGGCCCTCCAAGGGAATCTTGTCTTCCTGTTCAAGGCAGTTTGCATCTGGAAGAAATGCTGTTCCGTTCGGGATTGTAGGTGGCCGGAGCTGGATGCCCAGCTGAGGGAGTTAGGCACAAAGGATGGCCTGTTTCCAGGGGTAAGTAAAGTCAGCTGCCCAGGTGCCTGATGTCAGTTTGTAGGAGGCCTTTGGCCCTCCATGGGAAGCCAGGCTTCCTGCTGGTGGCAGCTTGCATCTGGAAGAAATCCTGTTTCGTTCGGGATTGTAGGTGGCCGGAGCTAGGTGCCCGGATGGGGGAGTTGGGAACAAAGGATGACCTGTTTCCAGGGGTAAGTAAAGTCAGCTGCCCAGGTGCCTGATGTCAGTTTGTAGGTGACCGTTGGCCCTCCAAAGGAAGCAAGTCTTCCAGTTTGTGGCAGCTTGCATCTGGAAGAAATGCTGTTCTGTTTGGGATTGTAGGTGGCCGAGGCCACGTGCCCGGCGGAGGGAGTTGGGAACAAAGGATGGCCTGTTTCCAGGGGTAAGTAAAGTCAGCTGCCCAGGAGCATGATGTCAGATTGTAGGAGGCCTTTGGCCCTTCAAGGGAAGACAGGCTTCCAGTTTGTGGCAGCTTACATCTGGAAGAAATCCTGTTCCGTTCGGGATTGTAGGTGGCCGAGGCCTGGTGCCCGGCAGAGGGAGTTGGGCACAAAGGATGGCCTGTTTCCAGGGGTAAGTAAAGTCAGCTGCCCAGGTGCCTGATGTCAGTTTGTAGGAGGCCTTTGGTCCTCCAAGGGAAGCCAGGCTTCCTGCTTGCGGCAGCTTGCATCTGGAAGAAATGCTGTTCCGTTCGGGATTGTAGGTGACCGGAGCTGGGTGCCCAGCTGAGGGAGTTAGGCACAAAGGATGGGCTGTTTCCAGGGGTAAGTAAAGTCAGCTGCCCAGGTGCCTGATGTCAGTTTGTAGGAGGCCTTTGGCCCTCCAAGGGAAGACAGGCTTCCAGTTTGTGGCAGCTTGCATCTGGAAGAAATCCTGTTCAGTTCGGGATTGTAGGTGGCCGAGGCCAGGTGCCCGGCAGAGGGAGTTGGGCACAAATGATGGACTGTTTCTTTAGGAAAGTAAAGTCAGCTGCCCAGGTGCCTGATGTCAGTTTGTAGGAGGCCTTTGGCCCTCCAAGGGAAG
>NW_027094767.1:0-56124 GCF_029207755.1 Chamaea fasciata
GGTCAGTTTTGGGTCGAGGGCCACTCTGGGGTCACTCTGGGGTCAGGGGTCACTCTGTGGTCACTCCAGGGCCTGGGGTCACTCTGGGGTCAGGGGTCACTCTGGAATCACTCCGGGGTCAGGGGTCACTCTGGGGTCACTCTGGGGTCAGTTTGGGGTTGGGGGTCACTGGGGTCCCTCTGGGGTCAGGGGTCACTCTGGGATCACTCCGTGGTCAGGGGTCACTCTGGGGTCAGTTTTGGGTCGAGGGTCACTCAGGGGTCACTCTGGGGTCAGGGGTCACTCTGGGATCACCCTGGGGTCAGGGGTCACTCTGGGGTCACTCTGGGGTCAGGGGTCACTCTGTGGTCACTCCAGGGTCTGGGGTCACTCTGGGGTCAGTTTGGGGGTCAGGGGTCACTCTGGGGCCACTCCAGGGTCACTCAGGGGTCAGGGGTCACTCCGGGGTCACTCCTCACTGACCCCTCCCCTTTTCTCTCCCCTCCCCCCCCAGCTCCCCCCCTCGGCCCCTCCCCCGCTGCCCTTCGGAGGGGGCGGGGCCGGGGCGGGGCTGACCGGGGGGCGTGGCCCGGGCTCGCCCCTCCCCCCGCCGGCGCTGGCCCCGCCCCCGGCCCCGCCCCCGGTGCCGCCCACCCTCCCCCGGCGCCTCCTGAGCGACCCCGGGGACGGGGAGGGGGAGGGGAGCGACGACCCCCTGGACGGCGACGACGAGCTGGTCATCGACCTGCCCGAGTGACCGCTGAGTGACCGCTGACCGCTGAGTGACCGCCGAGTGACCAACTGACCGCTGAGTGACCGCTGAGTGACCGCTGAGTGACCACTGACCGCTGAGTGACCGCTGAGTGACCCCTGAGTGACCGCCGAGTGACCGCTGAGTGACCATCGACCTGACCGAGTGACCAACTGACCGCTGATCGCTGAGTGACCCCTGAGTGACCATCGACCCGCCCGAGTGACCGCTGAGTGACCGCTGAGTGACCGCCGAGTGACCCCTGAGTGACCGCTGAGTGACCATCGACCTGCCCGAGTGACCAACTGACCGCTGAGTGACCGCTGAGTGACCGCTGAGTGACCATCGACCTGCCCGAGTGACCGCTGAGTGACCGCTGAGTGACCATCGACCTGCCCGAGTGAACACTGACCGCTGAGTGACCGCTGAGTGACCGCTGAGTGACCCCTGAGTGACCGCTGAGTGACCGCTGAGTGACCATCGACCTGCCCGAGTGACCGCTGAGTGACCGCTGAGTGACCCCTGAGTGACCATCGACCTGCCCGAGTGACCGCTGAGTGACCGCCGAGTGACCGCTGAGTGACCCTTGAGTGACCGCTGAGTGACCGCTGAGTGACCATCGACCTGCCCGAGTGACCAACTGACCGCTGAGTGACCCCTGAGTGACCATTGACCTGCCCGAGTGACCGCTGAGTGACCGCTGAGTGACCGCTGAGTGACCATCGACCTGACCGAGTGACCGCTGAGTGACCGCTGACCGCTGAGTGACCACTGACCGCTGAGTGACCGCTGAGTGACCATCGACCTGCCGGAGTGACCGAGTGACCACTGACCACCGACTGACCGCTGAATGACCCCTGGGTGACCATCGACCTGCCTGAATGACCGCTGAGTGACCGCCGGTCATCAACCTACCCGAGTGACCCGACTGACCAACTGACCGCTGAGTGACCGCTGAGTGACCACTGAGTGATTATCAACCTCCCGGAGTGACCGACTGACCACTGAGTGACCACCGAGTGACCGAGTGACCACCGAGTGACCACCGAGTGACCACCGAGTGACCACTGAGTGACCACCGAGTGACCACTGAGTGACCGCAGCTCGAGGACGAAACAACAAAAGATTTTGAGGAAAAAAAACCGGAAATTTTGGAAGGAAAAAAAAAAAATTTGGGGGAAAAAATTCGGAATTTCGGGAAAAAATTCCGGGATTTTGGAGGAGGAAAAAAAGGAGGAAATTTTGGGGAAAATCCGGCGGGTTTTGGGAAAAACGGGATTTTGGGGGGGAAAAAACGGGAATTTTGGGAGGAAAAAAAAAAGGGATTTTAAAGGAAAAAAAAATTGGATTTTAGGCCGGAAATAAAAAAGATTTGGAGAAATTTTGGGGATTTTTGTGGAAATTTTGTGGGTTTGAGAATTGGGGGGAAAAAAAATTAATTTTGGGGAGAAAACGTCGATTTTGGGGCGAAAATTTCGATTTTTAATATTGGGATCGAAACTTTTTATTTTCGAGGTGAAAAATTCCGATTTTGGGCTGAAAAAAATCTTCAAATTTTTGCCCCAAAAAGTTCAAAATTGAACCGAAAAAAAATTTTACCTGGGCGTGGCCGTGACGTCATCGCCTCAATGCCCCGCCCCCTCCCTCCCCAGCCAATCCCGTGCCAGGAAAAGGCGGAGCCTCATCTTTGGCGCCAATTTTCTTTTATTGGGTGGCCACGCCCCCTCCCCCACCGCCCCTCCTCCCCTGTGTGGGGGGCGGGGCTTGAAGGGAGGAGGGAAGTGGGCGGGGTTTGGGCTGAGGGCGGGGCTCGGGGTGGGGGTGGAGCTCGGGAAGCCCCTCCCCCCTCACCAGCCCTGGCTGCCCCCGGGGGTCCCGTCTAGGGGTGGGGGAGGGGCGGGGGCGGGGCTGGGGGCGGGGCAGCCGGAACCTGCTGGGGGGGGAGGGGAGAGAGAGAGAAAAGGGGGAGGGGTTAAAGAGCTGCCCCTCCCCCACTCTGAGGATGAATCCCCGCCCCCTCCCCTTGGCCACGCCCTGTTTTGCAGTGCTGCCCCCTGCTGGCCGCCATATTTCCCCACCCAAATGACCACGCCCACTTCGGGCCACACCCCCCTTGTTCTCCATCGGAAACCGCTCCCCAACTCCGCCCATTGGCACTGACCACAGGCCACGCCCACTTGCCCGGAAACCACACCCACTGACGACAGACCGCACCCACTGCCCACACCCACTCAGGCCACACCCCCAAATATTCTTTACCGCCCCCCCCCCCACTGGCCACAAACCCCTCCCCCTTTTCCCATCCCTCTGACTCCACCCACCCTTGACCCCACCCACTCTCTCCTCCCCATTGGCCACACCCACCGACCACACCCACTCTCTCCTCTCCATTGGCCACACCCACTGACCACACTCTCTCCTTTCCATTGGCCACACCCACCACCCACACCCACTCCTCCCCACTGACCACACCCATTGACCACACCCACTCTCTCCTCCCCATTGGCCACACCCACCGACCACACCCACTCCTCCCCACTGACCACACCCATTAACCACACCCACTCTCTCCTCCTCATTGACCACACCCACTGACCTCACCCACTCTCTCCTCCCCATTGGCCACACCCACTGACCTCACCCACTCTCTCCTCCCCATTGGCCACACCCACCACCCACACCCACTCTCTCCTCCTCATCGACCACACCCACTGACCGCACCCACTCTCTCCTCCCCACTGACCCCACCCACTCTCTCCTCCCCATTGACCACACCCACTAACCACACCCACTCCTCCCCACTAACCACACCCATTGACCACACCCACTCCTCCCCATTGACCCCACCCACTCCCTCCTCCCCACCGCCCACACCCACTCAGGCCACACCCCCTCACGCTCTCCACCACCCCCTCCCCACCCCCCCTCAAGCCCCGCCCCGCTCGCCCCGCCCACCTGGCGCCCCCTGCTGGCCCTGGCGGGCGGGGGCGGGGCCGTGCACCCGCAGGTGGTCGCCGACGTAGGCGGCGCTCAGCAGCTTGCCGCAGACGTGGCACGGCACCTTGTCCTCGTGCCGCACCGCGTGCGCCCGCAGCCGGTCCCGGGTGGCGAACGCCGCCTCGCACCGCTGCCGGACGGGGGACGGGGGGACGGGGGGGTCGCCCCGGGGTCATCCGGGGTCACACGGGGGTCACGGGGGAGGCGGGGGGGTCAAGGGGGCACTCGGGGTGTTCGGGGGTCAAGGGGTTACTCAGGAGTATAGGGGTCACTCAAGGGTTAAAAAGGGCGACTCAGGATCAAGGGGGTCAGTTGGAGGTCGAGAGGTCACCCTGGGGTCATCCGGGGTCACTCAGAGGTCAGGGGGTCCCTCGGGTTGTTCAGGGGTCAAGGGGTCACTTGGGAGTCCAGGGGTTGCTCAAGGGTTAAAAAGGGCGACTGGGGATCAAGGGGTCAGTTGGAGGTCATGAGGTCACCCCGGGGTCATTCGGGGTCACACGGGGGTCAAGGGGTCACTCGGGGTGTTCGGGGGTCAAGGGGTCACTTGGGAGTCCAGGGGTCGCTCAAGGGTTAAAAAGGATGACTGGGGATCAAGGGGGTCAGTTGGAGGTCATGAGGTCACCCCGGGGTCATCCGGGGTCACTCAGAGGTCAGGGGGTCCCTCGGGTTGTTCAGGGGTCAAGGGGTCACTTGGGAGTCCAGGGGTCGCTCAGGGGTTAAAAAGGATGACTGGGGATCAAGGGGGTCAGTTGGAGGTCAAGAGGTCACCCTGGGGTCATCCGGGGTCACCCAGGGCTCACGGGGTGACGTGGGGTCAAGGGGTCACTTGAGGTGTTTGGGGGGTCAAGGGGTCACTTGGGGTGTTTGGGGGTCACCCAGGGGTTAAAAAGGGCGACTCAGGATCGATGGGGTCAGCTGGGGGTCGAGAGGTCACCCCGGGGTCATCCGGGGTCACTCAGAGGTCAGGGGGTCACTCGGGGTGTTCGGAGGTCAAGGGGTCACTTGGGAGTCCAGGGGTCGCTCAAGGGTTAAAAAGGGCGACTGGGGATCAAGGGGGTCAGTTGGAGGTCAAGAGGTCACCCTGGGGTCATCCGGGGTCACACGGGGGTCAGCGGGGAGGCGGGGGGTCAAGGGGTCACTCGGGGTGTTCGGGGGTCAAGAGGTCACTTGGGAGTCCAGGGGTCACTCAAGGGTTAAAAAGGGCGACTGGGGATCAAAGGGGTCAGTTGGAGGTCGAGAGGTCACCCTGGGGTCATCCGGGGTCACACGGGGGTCAAGGGGTGTCATGGGATCAAGGGGGCACTCGGGGTGTTTGGGAGGTCAGGGGTTACTCGGGAGTCCAGGGGTCACTCAAGGGTTAAAAAGGGCGACTGGGGATCAAGGGGTCAGTTGGAGATCGAGAGGTCACCCTGGGGTCATCTGGGGTCACCCGAGGGTCAGGGGGTCACTCGGGTTGTTCAGGGGTCAAGGGGTCACTTGGGAGTCCAGGGGTCACTCAAGGGTTAAAAAGGGCAACTCGGGATCAAGGGGGTCAGCTGGAGGTCAAGAGGTCACCCCGGGGTCATCCGGGGTCACACGGGGGTCAAGGGGTCACTCGGGTTGTTCGGGGAGTCAAGCGGTCACTCAAGGGTTGAAGGGGTCACTCAGGGGTCAGGGGGTTATTCGGGGGTCAAGGGGTCACTCAAGGCTTAAGGGGTCATGGAAGGGTTAAAGGGTCACTCAGGGGTCAAGGGGTCACCCATGGGTCAAGGGGTCGGCTAAGGGTCAGGGGGTCACCCAGGGGTCACTCCAGGGTCATTCGGGGGTCAGGGAAAGTCGCGGGGTCAAGGGGTCGCTCGGGGTCAGGTGTGGGTGCGGTCAGTGGTGTGGGCGTGGCCGCGGTGGGCGTGTCCCTCACCTGGCACTTGAAGGGGCGCTCGGTGGAGTGCACCTGCCGGACGTGGCTGTTCAGGTGATCCGGCCTGGGGAGTGACCGGTGAGTGACCACTGAGTGACCGGTGAGTGACCACTGAGGGACCACTGAGTGACCACTGAGTGACCGCTGAGTGACCACTGAGGGACCGCTGAGTGACCACTGAGTGACCACTGAGGGACCACTGAGTGACCGGTGAGTGACCACTGAGTGACCACTGAGTGACCGGTGAGTGACCACTGAGTGACCACTGAGTGACCACTGAGTGACCACTGAGTGACCACTGAGTGACCGGTGAGTGACCACTGAGTGACCACTGAGGGACCACTGAGGGACCACTGAGTGACCACTGAGTGACCGCTGAGTGACCACTGAGGGACCACTGAGGGACCACTGAGTGACCACTGAGTGACCACTGAGGGACCACTGAGTGACCACTGAGGGACCACTGAGTGACCACTGAGTGACCACTGAGGGACCACTGAGTGACCACTGAGTGACCACTGAGGGACCACTGAGTGACCACTGAGTGACCACTGCCCCGCACTGACCGGCGGAGTGACCGGTGAGGCCGGTGACCACGACGGTGTCCTCATGTCCCACCAACCCCAGCGTGACCCGACGGTGACCCCGATGACCCAACGATGACCCCGATGACCCAACGATGACCCAACGATGACCCCGATGACCCAATGATGACCCCAATGACCAAACGATGACCCAACCATGACCCCAATGACCACCATGACACAACCATGACCCAACGATGACCCCAATGACCCAACGATGACCCAACCATGACCCCAATGACCACCATGACCCAACCATGACCCCAATGACCACCGTGACCATGATCCACCATTGACCGTGACCCAACGATGACCCCAATGACCCAACCATGACCCCAAGACCCATCACGACCCAATGACGACCCCAATGACCACCATGACCCAACCATGACCCAACCATGACCCCAATGACCACCGTGACCCAACGATGACCCCAATGACCCAACCATGACCCCAAGACCCACCACGACCCAATGACGACCCCAATGACCACCGTGACCCAACGATGACCCCAATGACCACCGTGACCCCAATGACCACCATGACCATGACCTAACCATGACCCCAATGACCCAACGATGACCCCAAAACCCTCCATGACCCAACCATGACCCCAACGACCACCATGACCCAACCATGACCCCAACGACCACCATGACCCAACCATGACCCCAACGACCACCATGACCCCAACGATGACCCCAATGACCACTATGACCCAACCATGACCCAACCATGACCCAACGATGACCCCAATGACCACCATGACCCAACCATGACCCCAATGATCACCATGACCCACTGATGACCCCAATGACCCAACGATGACCCAACGATGACCCCAATGACCACCATGACCCAACCATGACCCCAATGACCACCATGACCCACTGATGACCCCAATGACCCAACGATGACCCAACGATGACCCCAATGACCACCATGACCCAACCATGACCCCAATGACCACCATGACCCACTGATGACCCCAATGACCCAACGATGACCCCAATGACCCAACCATGACCCAACCATGACCCCAATGACCACCATGACCCAACCATGACCCCAATGACCACCGTGACCCAACCATGACCCCAACGACCACCATGACCCAACCATGACCCAACCGTGACCCCAATGACCACCATGACCCAACCATGACCCCAACGACCACCATGACCATGACCCACCAAGACCATGACCCAACGATGACCCCAATGACCCAACCATGACCCCAATGACCACCATGACCCAACCATGACCCCAATGACCACCCTGACCCAATAACCAAGACCCACCCTTGCCCGTGACCCCCCGATGACCCAACCACGACCCCCTCCCCCCCCCCAAACCCCTGCCCCGCCCACCTGGAGAAGCTCTTCCCGCAGTGGCCGCAGGCGTACGGCTTGTGCACGTGGCCCTGGTGCGAGCGCACGTGCGACGCCATCCTGTCCTTGCGCTTGAAGCGCTGCTGGCACACGGGGCACTGGAAGGGCCTCTCGTCCGTGTGCGACAGCCGGTGCCGCTTCAGGTGGTAAACGTCCCGGAAGGCCTTGCCGCACGTGTCGCACGCGTGGCTCTTCCGCGACGCCGCCGCCGCCGCCGCCCTTTTGGCCTCGCCGCCGCCCTCGCTGTCGCCTTGGGCGGCGCTGGCGGCCTCCAGGAGCTCCTGGGGGAGGGGCAGCAGGGTGGGCGAGGTTTTCTGGGGGCGTTTCTGGTCGCCGCCGCCGCCGCCGCCGTGGGTGGCCTGGTGGCGCCGCAGGTTGTAGCCGTTCTTGAACTCCTTGGCGCACAGGCCGCAGACGTAGGGGGCGCCCTTGGGCTTCCGGGGCGGCGCGGCCGGAGGAGGAGGAGGAGGAGGAGGAGGAGGAGGAGGTGACGTCATGGCCGGGGGCGTGGCCGTGGGCGGGGTTTCCGGGGAGGTCACGGGTTTGAGGGGGGAGGGGTCGATGGTGGGCGGGGGAGGGTCGGGGGTGGGAGGGGGAGGGGGGAGGGGCAGCAGGTCCACGGGGAGGGGGGGGAGGGGGAGGGGGGGGAGGGGGAGGGGCGGCGGCGGCCTGGATAGGGGGAGGGGAGAGAGAGAGAGAGAGAAAAGGGGGAGGGACCAGTTTGGACCAGTCCGGACCAGTTTGGACCAGTCCGGACCAGTTTAGAACAGTTCGGACCAGTTTAGACCAGTCCAGACTGATAACAGACCAGTATACACCAGTATGGACCAGTTTGGACCAGTCCAGACTGATAACAGACCAGTATACACCAGTACGGACCACTTTGGACCAGTCCAGACTGATAACAGACCAGTATACACCAGTATGGACCAGTTTGGACCAGTCCAGACTGATAACAGACCAGTATACACCAGTATGGACCAGTTTGGACCAGTCCAGACTGATAACAGACCAATATACACCAGTATGGACCAGTTTGGACCAGTCCAGACTGATAACAGACCAGTATACACCAGTACGGACCACTTTGGACCAGTCCAGACTGATAACAGACCAGTATACACCAGTATGGACCAGTTTGGACCAGTCTGGACCGGTTCAGACCAGTCCAGACTGATAACAGACCAGTATACACCAGTATGGACCAGTTTGGACCAGCCCAGACTGATAACAGACCAGTATACACCAGTATGGACCAGTCCGGACCGGTTTAGACCAGTCCAGACTGATAACAGACCAGTATACACCAGTATGGACCAGTATGGACCAGTTTGGACCAGTTTCGACCGGTCTAGACTGATAACAGACCAGTATACACCAGTATGGACCAGTTTAGACCAGTCCGGACCAGTTCAGACCAGTAAGAGAGCAGAGAAACCAGTGACAGACCAGTAACACCAGTCACAGGGCAGGGACACCAGTGACACCAGTATGGACCAGTAAACACCAGTAACAGACCAGTGACAAACCAGTGGTGGTCCAGTGACACCAGTGCTCCCAGTGACACCAGTAAGAGCTCCCAGCACTCCCAGTACAATGACACCGGTGTCCCCATCATTCCCAGTACCACCAGTAACAGCTCCCAGTGCTCCCAGTACAGTGACACCGGTGTCCCCATCATTCCCAGTAACACCAGTAAGAGATCCCAGTGCTCCCAGTTCTCCCAGTAGTGTCACCAGTGTCCCCAGTGCTCCCAGTGCTCCCAGTACAGTGACACCAACGTCCCCATCACTCCCAGTGCCACCAGTGTCACTGGTAACAGCTCCCAGTGCTCCCAGTACAGTGTCCCCAGTGCGCCCAGTGCTCCCAGTACAGTGACACCGGCGTCCCCATCATTCCCAGTGCTCCCAGTAACAGCTCTCATCGCTCCCAGTGCTCCCAGTAACAGCTCCCAGTGCTCCCAGTACAGTGACACCAGTGTCCCCATCATTCCCGGTTCTCCCAGTAACAGCTCCCAATGCTCCCAGTGCTCCCAGTAAGAGCTCCCAGTGCTCCCAGTACAATGTCACCAGTGTCCCCATCATTCCCAGCGCTCCCAGTAAGAGCTCCCATCGCTCCCAGTGCTCCCAGTAACAGCTCCCAGTGCTCCCAGTACAGTGACACCGGCGTCCCCATCATTCCCGGTTCTCCCAGTAACAGCTCCCAATGCTCCCAGTGCTCCCAGTAAGAGCTCCCAGCGCTCCCAGTACAGTGACACCAGTGTCCCCATCATTCCCAGTGCTCCCAGTGCTCCCAGTAACAGCTCCCAGTGCTCCCAGTACAGTGTCACCAGTGTCCCCATCATTCCCAGTGCTCCCAGTAACAGCTCCCAGTGCTCCCAGTAACAGCTCCCATCATTCCCAGTGCTCCCAGTACACTGTCACCAGTGTCCCCATCATTCCCAGTGCTCCCAGTTCTCCCAGTAACAGCTCCCAGTGCTCCCAGTAACAGCTCCCATCATTCCCAGTGCTCCCAGTACAGTGTCACCAGTGTCCCCATCATTCCCAGTGCTCCCAGTGCTCCCAGTAACAGCTCCCAGCGCTCCCAGTAAGAGCTCCCATCGTTCCCAGTGCTCCCAGTAAGAGCTCCCAGCGCTCCCAGTACAGTGACACCGGCGTCCCCATCATTCCCAGTTCTCCCAGTAACAGCTCCCATCGCTCCCAGTTCTCCCAGTAACAGCTCCCAGTGCTCCCAGTACAGTGTCCCCAGTGCGCCCAGTGCTCCCAGTACAGTGTCACCAGTGTCCCCATCATTCCCAGTGCTCCCAGTTCTCCCAGTAACAGCTCCCAGTGCTCCTGGTACAATGTCACCAGTGTCCCCATCATTCCCAGTTCTCCCAGTAAGAGCTCCCAGCGCTCCCAGTACAGTGTCACCGGCGTCCCCACCCCCCCAATCCCTCCCAGTCCCTCCCAGTCCCTCCCAGTCCCTCCCAGTCCCCCCAGTCCGAGCCTCCCTCCCCCCCCAGCCCCTCCCCCCTCCCCCCTCCCCCTCTCCAGCGCTCCCGGCCCGTTCCCCTCCCCCCCCCATCCCCCACCCCTCCCCCACCCTCCCCTCCCCCCCCCCCCCGCGGCGGCGCCGCCCCTCCCCCCCCACCTGGAAGATGAAGCTGCTCCAGTTGGCGGGATCCATCTCGCGACAGTCGCGACCGAATCGCGACCGAATCGCGGCCCGGGGAGGAGGAGGGGGAGGGGTGGGGGGGAGGGGGGTGGGGGGAGAGGGTGGGGGAGGGGGCGGGGGGCTCCGCTGAGGGGGGGGGAGGGGAAAGGGGGGGGGGGGGAGGGAGAGCGGCGTGAGGGGAGAGGCGGGCGTGGCTTGGAGGGTGGGCGTGGCCTCCGGCAAGGCGCCGATTGGGCGCGGCGCGCCGGCGGCGGGCGCTGATTGGGAGGGGCGACGCCCGCCACGCCCCCTCGCCTCGGGGGGGGGGGGGAGAAGCCACGCCCACCGCGGCTTTCCCGCCCTCGCCGCCGCCGCGCGCCGCCACAAAATGGAGGCGGCCACGCCCACAACCCCCCCCCCCCTCACAAAACACCGGCGCTGATTGGTCGAGCCGCGCCCACCAGGCGGGACTGACCAATCAGGAGCCGGCGAGGCGGCGGCGCCATGTTGGGAGAGCGTTGTCATGGCAACCGCGGGCGGGCGTTGATTCGCCGAGACCTGAAAGGGGGGGGGGAGGGGAGGACAGCGCGGCCACGCCCCCTCGGCAATAAAACCACGCCCCGTCGCTTCATGAATTATTCATTATTGATTAGTAATGCCACGCCCCCCTCCGCGGTGTTGCGGCCACGCCCTGCGGAGACGCGCCCATTGCGCGGCCACGCCCCCTCCGTGGCCACGCCCTCTCCCGCCGTTTTCCCGCCTTTTTTCTCCCCCCCCCCCCCTCCCCCTCAGGAGCCGCCGCCATTTTGAGCCCCTCCCCCCTCCCCCGGACGGCGCCGAAATCGCCCAAAATTCCCCCAAAATTCCCCCGGAATTACCCAGAATCCTCCGCGGCGCCCCCCAAACCCGTCCCTTTTGTCCCCAAAATCCGCCGTTTTTTCACCCAAAATTCACATTTTTTTCCTCCCTAAAAATTCACATTTTTTTCCACACAAAAAAATTTTCCCCTTTTTCCCTCCCGAAATTCTTTTTCCCCCTAAAATTTCCGTTCCTCCCAAAATTCCCCGAATCATCCCAAAATTCTTTTTTTCCCCCCCCAAAAAAAAATTTCGGGTTTTTGACCAAAATTTCACCTTTTTTCCGCCCCGAAATCACTTTTTATTTTTCCCAAAAATTCCGATTTTTTCACTCAAAATCCTCCAGGCGGGGGGAGGGGATTTATTGGAAAGATTTTTAGGGGATTTTTGGGGAATTTGGGGAAAATTTTTGTCATTTTTTGGGGGAATTTTGGGGGAAATTTGAGGAGAATTTTGGGAAATTTTTTTGGAAATTTTTTTGGATTTTTTTGAAATTTTGGAAGTTTTTTTGGAATTTTTTTGATTTTTTTGGAAGTTTTTTTTTGAGAATTTTTTTGGATTTTTTTGGATTTTTTTGAAATTTTTTGGGATTTTGTTTTGAAAGTTTTTTCTGATTTTTCGGGGGAGATATTTTCGGGAATTTTTTTGGAATTTTTTGGAATTTTTGCGGGATTTTTTTTTGCACATTTTTTGGGAATTTTTGGGGGTTTTTTTGGGGAAATTTTTTTGGGAATCTTTTTTGGAATTTTTGGGAATTTTTGGGGGGAATTTTCGGGATTTTTCAGGAATTCCAAACCTGCCCATGAAGTTTTTTTAAAATTAATTTTAAAAATATTTTTGCATTCAAATTTTGAGATTTTTTCCCCACAAATTCCGGGTTTTTTTTCCCCCAGGAATCTTCCGGAATTCCATAATTTCTCCATGGCCACGCCCAGGGGGCGGAGCCTGCCCCAAAGCTCCGCCCCCAGCCCCTCCCAAAACAATTTTTTTAACCATTTTTAGGTGAATTTTTTTAATTTTCATGCAGAAATTTCGAGAATTTTTTTCCCGGGAATCTTCTGGAATCGCGGGAATTTTTCAGGGTCACGCCCAGGGGCGGAGCCTGCGCCGAAGCTCCGCCCACTGGCGATCCCCAAGGAGAATTTTTAGACGAAATTTTTTGATTTCTCTGTAGAAATTTCGGGATTTTTTCCCGGGAATCTTCTGGAATTTCATGGATTTTCCGGGGTCACGCCCAGGGGGCGGAGCCTGCACCGAAGCCCCGCCCACTGACGATCCCCAAAGAGATTTTTAGACGAAATTTTTTGATTTCTCTGTAGAAATTTCGGGATTTTTTCCCAGGAATCTTCAGGAACTCCGGGAATTTTCTGGGGTCACGCCCAGGGGCGGAGCCTGCGCCAAAGCTCCGCCCACTGACGATCCCCAAAGAGATTTTTAGACGAAATTTTTTGATTTCTCTGTAGAAATTTCGGGATTTTTTCCCGGGAATCTTCTGGAATTTCATGGATTTTCCGGGGTCACGCCCAGGGGGCGGAGCCTGCACCGAAGCCCCGCCCACTGACGATCCCCAAAGAGATTTTTAGATGAAATTTTTTGATTTCTCTGTAGAAATTTCGGGATTTTTTTCCCAGGAATCTTCAAGAATCGCGGGAATTTTTCAGGGTCACGCCCAGGGGCGGAGCCTGCGCCAAAGCTCCGCCCACAGCAGCTCCTTCTCGCGGCGGGCCCCGCCCAGGGCCCCGCGGTTCTCGGCCGCTCTCCGGGCCAGGTAGGGGACGGTCACCTCGGGGGGGCCCAGGGGGACGGATTTGTAGACGGGGAAGCCGCCCGCCCCTGCGGACACGGCCGGGGTCACTCGGGGGCGGCGGGGAAAAAGGCGGCAGTTGGGGGAGAGTTTCTGGGGATTTTTTCGGATTTTTTTCGGATTTTTTACGGATTTTTTTGGGGATTTTTTCGGATTTTTTTCGGATTTTTTTGGGGATTTTTTCGGATTTTTTTCGGATTTTTTACGGATTTTTTGGGATTTTTTCGGATTTTTTTCGGATTTTTTACGGATTTTTTGGGGATTTTTTCGGATTTTTTTCAGATTTTTTACGGATTTTTTTGGGATTTTTTCGGATTTTTTACGGATTTTTTAGGGATTTTTTTTGATTTTTTTCGGATTTTTTACGGATTTTTTTGGGATTTTTTCGGATTTTTTTCGGATTTTTTACGGATTTTTTTGGGGATTTTTTCGGATTTTTTTCGGATTTTTTATGGATTTTTTTTGGGGATTTTTTGGGGATTTTTCGGATTTTTTTCGGATTTTTTACGGATTTTTTTCGGATTTTTTTCGGATTTTTTACGGATTTTTTTGGGGATTTTTTCGGATTTTTTTCGGATTTTTTTTTTTTGGTTTTTTGGGGATTTTTTTTCAGATTTTTTTCCGAATTTTTTTGGGATTTTTTTTTGGAAAATGTTTTCGGACTTTTTTTTTTTTAATTTTGGGGGATTTTTTGGGGATTTTTTTCAGATTTTTTTGGATTTTTTTTTGGAATTTTTTTGGAATTTTTTTTGGAATTTTTTAAGAGTTTTTGGGGATTTTTTTCAAAATTTTTTTGGGGATTTTTTTCAGATTTTTTTCGGATTTTTTTTTGGATTTTTTTTGGATTTTTTTTTTGATTTTTTTTGGATTTTTTTTTTTTTTTTTTAATTTTTTTCGAATTTTTTTCGGAATGTTTTGGGATTTTTTGGGGATTTTTTTCAAAAATTTTTTTGGGATTTTTTTCAAAATTTTTTTGGGACTTTTTTCAAAATTTGTTCGGACTTTTTTTGGAATTTTTTGGGATTTCTTTCGGATTTTTTGGGGATTTTCTTCGATATTTTTTCGGAATTTTTTGGGATTTTTTTCGATTTTTTTCCGGAATGTTTTGGGATTTTTTGAGGATTTTTTTCAGAATTTTTTTCCGGATTTTTAAAGATTTTTTTTTCAGATTTTTTCTGGATTTTTTGGGGATTTTTCTTTAAATTTTTTCAGATTATTTTTTTCGGATTTTTTTTTTGAAATTTTTGGGATTTCGGATTTTTTCTTGGATTATTTTCAGAACTTTTCGGAATTTTTCGGGAATTTTTTTCGCGGGGTTTTTCTTTATAATTTTTCGGGGGGTTTTGGAGATTTTTTTCGGGGGATTTTTGGGGAGATTTGGGGTCACTCAGGGGTCATTTGGAATCACCTGGGGTCACTTGGGGTCATTGGAAAAATTTGGGGATTTTTGGGAAATTTTTTAAAATTACTTTTTGTTAAGTTTGTTTTTTTTTTTCATTTTTTGGATTTTTTTTCTGGATTTTTTTTTTATTATTTTGGAGGGAATTTTGGGGTTTTTTTGGAGAGATTTGGGGTCACTCAAAGGTCATTTGGGGTCACTCGGGGATCATTGGAAAAATTAGAGAAAATTACATAAAATTTGTTCTTAATTTTTGGGGGATTTTTTGTGGGGTTTTTTTGGTAATTTTGGGGGGATTCTTAATTTTTTTTTTAAATTTTTTTCGGGTGGGGTTTTTTTTTGGATTTTTGGGGATTTTTTTGGGTTTTTTGGAATTTTTTTGCGGGGAGGAGTTTTTATTTTTTTAATTTTGGGGGATTTTTTCACTGATTTTGGGGGGGAATTTGGGGTCAAAGGTCACTCAGGGGTCACTCAGGGGTCACTCAGGGGTCACTCAGCGGTCAGTCGGTCACTCACCCAGGGCCAGGCTCAGGTGATCTCCCATCCCCTGGAGTTGAGCGAAGCCCACGGAGCCCGGCGGCAGCCCCGGCAGCCTCGGGGGGGGATTTTGGGGTTAATTTGGGACTTTTTGGGATTTTTTTGGGGGGGCTGGGCCCAAAATTCCCGAATTTCACCCCCAAAAAAATCAGGAAATAAAAAAAAAAAACCAACCGAAATCGCCCAAAAAAAAGATCAAAAAACGGCCGCGAAATTGACCCCAAAATGGACCCAAAATAAACCTAAAAAAGAACCCAAAAATTGCCAAAAATGAACCAGAAAATTACCCCCGAAATTCCCAAAAATTAACACAAAGTTCCAGAAAATTAACCCAAAAATTCACCCAAAAATTCCCAAAAAACGGCCCCGAAATTGACCCCAAAATTCCCGAAAATGAACCCGAAATTGACCCCAAAATTCACGAAAATTAACCTGAAAATGAACCCCAAAATTGCCAAAATTAAACCAAAAATTCCCGAAAATTAACCCAAAAATTGACCCCAAAATTCCCGCGAATTAACCGTAAAATTCCCAAAAATGAACCCAAAAATTGCCAAAAATGAACCCAAGATTAACTCAAAAATCCCAAAAATGAACCCAAAATAAACATAAAAATTAACCCCAAAATTGCCAAAAATTAACCAAAAATTAACCCAGAATTCCCAAAAATTACCCCAAAATTAACCCAGAAATTGACCAAAAATTGCCAAAAAGGAACCCCAAAATTAACCCAAAATTCCCGAAAATTAACCCCAAAATTCACCAAAAAAGTCCCCAAAATTGACCCCAAAATTCCCGAAAATTAACCCAAAAATTAACCTTAAAATTCCCAAAAAAGTCCCCAAAAATAATCTCAAAATTCCCAAAAATTAACCCATAAACTCCCAAAAATGAACCCAAAAATTGCCAAAAATGAACCCAAAAATGAATCCAAAATTCCCAAAAATTAACCAAAAAAACTAACCCCAAAATTCCCAAAAATGAACCCAAAAATTTAACCCAAAACTAATTTAAAATTCCCTTTTAAAGTCCCCCAAAAATTCCCCAAAAAATCCCAAAAAATTCCCAAAAATTCCCAAAAAATTCCCAAAAAAATCTCCCAAAATTCCCGAAACCTTTTTGCCCCAAAATCCCCGGAATTCTCCCCAAATTTACCGCTCCAGAGCAGCCAGAGCCGAGCCCTCGTTGTGCGTGGCCACCATGAGCGAGAGGCGCGAGCCCGGCCGGGCCGCGGCGGCCAGGAGCAGCTCCAGGCAGCGATGGTAGCTGGGAGAGACCCAAAAATCACCGAAATCCACCCAAAATCCACCAAAATCCACCGAAAATCCACCCAAAATTCATCCCAAAATCCACCCAAAATTCATCCCAAATTTATCCCAAATTCACACAAAATTTACCCAAAATTCATCCCAAAATTCACCCAAAATTCATCCCAAAATTTACCCCAAATCCACCCAAAATTCATCCCAAAATTTACCCCAAATTCATCCCAAATTCATCCCAAAATTCATCCAAAAATTCATCCCAAAATTCATCCCAAATTTCACCCAAAATTCATCCCAAATTCATCCCAAATTTCACCCAAAATTCATCCCAAATTCATCCCAAAATTCACCCAAATCCACCCAAAATTCATCCCAAATTCATCCCAAATTCATCCCAAAATTCATCCCAAAATTCATCCCAAAATTTACCCCAAAATTCATCCCAAAATTCACCCAAAATTCACCCAAATCCACCCAAAATTCATCCCAAAATTCACCCAAAATTCATCCCAAAATCCACTGAAAATTCATCCCAAAATTCATCCCAAAATTCATCCCAAAATTCATCCCAAAATTCACCCAAAATTCACCCCAAAAATCACCCAAATACACCCAAAATTCACCCAAAATTCACCCAAAATTCACCCAAAATTCATCCCAAAATTCACCCCAAAATTCATCCCAAATTCATCCCAAAATTCACCCAAAATTCACCCCAAAATTCACCCCAAAATTCACCCCAAAATTCACCCAAAATTCACCCAAAATTCATCCCAAAATTCACCCAAAATTCACCCAAAATTCATCCCAAATTCATCCAAAATTCATCCCAAAATTCACCCAAAATTCACCCCAAAATTCACCCAAAATTCATCCCAAATTCATCCAAAATTCACCCAAAATTCATCCAAAATTCATCCCAAAATTCACCCCAAATCCACCCAAAATTCATCCCAAATTCATCCCAAATTCACCCAAAATTCACCCAAAAATTCATCCCAAATTCACCCAAAATTCACCCAAAATTCACCCCAAATTCATCCCAAAATTCATCCCAAAATTCACCCCAAATTCATCCCAAATTCATCCCAAATTTCACCCAAAATTCATCCCAAATTCATCCCAAAATTCATCCCAAATTCACCCAAAATTCATCCCAAAATTTACCCCAAAATTCATCCCAAAATTCATCCCAAATTCATCCCAAAATTCACCCAAAATTCATCCCAAAATTCATCCCAAAATTCACCCCAAATTCATCCCAAAATTCACCCCAAAATTCACCCAAAATTCATCCCAAATTCATCCCAAATCCACCCAAAATTCACCCAAAATTCACCCAAAATTCACCCCAAAATTCACCCAAAATTCATCCCAAATTCATCCCAAAATTCATCCCAAATTCACCCAAAATTCACCCAAAATTTACCCAAAATTCATCCCAAATTCATCCCAAAATTTACCCCAAATTCATCCCAAAATTCACCCAAATTCACCCAAAATTCATCCCAAAATTTACCCCAAAATTCATCCCAAAATTCATTCCAAAATTCATCCCAAATTCACCCAAAATTCATCCCAAATTCATCCCAAATTCATCCCAAAATTCATCCCAAATTCACCCAAAATTCATCCCAAAATTCACCCAAAATCCACCCAAAATTCATCCCAAATTCATCCCAAAATTCATCCCAAAATTCACCCAAAGATCATCCCAAAATTCATCATAAATTCACCCCAAAATTCACCCAAAATTCATCCCAAAATTCATCCCAAATTCACCCAAAATTCATCCCAAAATTCACCCAAAATTCACCCAAAATTCATCCCAAAATTCATCCAAAATTCATCCCAAAATTCATCCAAAATCCACCCAAAATTCACCCAAAATTCATCCCAAAATTCATCCCAAAATTCATCCAAAATCCACCCAAAATCCACCCAAAATTCATCCCAAAATTCATCCCAAAATTCACCCAAAATTCCCTAAAATTCCCCAAAATGAACCAAAAATCCCCAAAATCCCCCAAATTTTCCGAAATTCCCCCAAATTCTCCCAAATTCCCCCCAAATTTCCCCCCCCAAATCCCGGGAATTCAGCCCACCCCCTCACCTGGCCGACGTCTCCTCAGGTGAGCCCCAGGTGGGGGCGGGGCAACCCCGGGCCCGGGCCCGCCCCTGCTCCTGGGCCAGGTAAGCCCCGCGCACCAACTTCACCCCGCAGCTGAGCCCGGCCACGCCCACCTGGGCCAGGTGAGCGCTCAGGTGAGCCTCGGTGGCCTGGGGGAGGGGACGCAGGTGAGCCCAGGTGAGCCCAGGTGAGCCCAGGTGAGCCCAGGTGTGCCCAGGTGTGTCCAGGTGTGTCCCAGGTGTGTCCAGGTGTGTCCAGGTGTGTCCCAGGTGTGTCCAGGTGTGCCCAGGTGTGTCCCAGGTACCTCCAGGTGTGTCCCAGGTGTCCCCAGGTGTGTCCCAGGTACCCCAGAATGAGGCTCAGGGACCCTCCAGGTGTGTCCCAGGTGTGTCTCAGGTGTGCTCAGGTACCTCCAGGTGTGTCCCAGGTGTGTCTCAGGTGTGCTCAGGTACCTCCAGGTGTGTCCCAGGTGTCCCCAGGTGTGTCTCACCTGTCCCAGGTGTGTCCCCAGGTGTGTTCTATCCCCCCCAGGTGTGCCCAGGTGTGTCTCACCTGTCCCAGGTGTGTCCCCAGGTGTGTTCTATCCCCCCCAGGTGTGCCCAGGTGTGTCTCACCTGTCCCAGGTGTGTCCCCAGGTGTGTTCTATCCCCCCCCCAGGTGTCCCCAGGTGCGCTCACCCTCAGGTAAGCCTGCCAGGTGCTCCAGACCCAGGCGCGCGGCCCCGCCCGGTTGTGCCGCCACATGAGCCCCCAGGTGAGGCAGGTGAGGGCGGCGTTCAGGTGCGACATCTCCGCGTCCACCAGCAGCTGCACGCCCCCGGCCACGGCCGCCTGCGGCGACAGGTGAGCGCCAGGTGTGTCCCAGGTAACCACAGGTGAGCCCAGGTGTGTCCAGGTGAGCGCCAGGTGTGTCCCAGGTGTCCCCAGGTGTGTCCAGGTGTGTCCCAGGTGTGTCCAGGTGTCCCCAGGTGTCCCCAGGTGTCCCCAGGTGTGTCCAGGTGTCCCCAGGTGTCCCCAGGTGTGTCCCAGGTGTCCCCAGGTGTGTCCCAGGTGTCCCCAGGTGTGTCCAGCTGTCTCCAGGTGTCCCCAGGTGTCCCCAGGTGTGTCCCAGGTGTGTCCAGCTGTCTCCAGGTGTCCCCAGGTGTGCCCAGGTGTCCCCAGGTGTGTCCCAGGTGTCCCCAGCTGTCCCCAGGTGTCCCCAGGTGTGCCCAGGTGTGCCCAGGTGTGTCCCAGGTGTCCCCAGGTGTCCCCAGGTGTGTCCCAGGTGTCCCCAGGTGTGTCCCAGGTGTCTCCAGGTGTCCCCAGGTGTCCCCAGGTGTCCCCAGGTGTGCCCAGGTGTGTCCAGGTGTGTCCCTCACCTGCACCACCTCCTCCAGCCTCCCCAGGCCCCTCCCCAGGTGTTCGTTCTCGGCCGGGCTGAGCCAGGTGAGCGCCGGCACCTGCGGGAGGGGGCGGGGACACAGGTAAAAGGGGCGTGGCACAGGTAAAAGAGGCGTGGCTCAAATAAAAGGGGCGTGGTCAATGCGGCTTACCTGGCCTCCCAACATGGCCGCCACTTCGTCCGGGTTAAGCCCCGCCCCTTCCGGCTCGGCCAATCGCTGCGAGATTTTCTCCTGGGGGGGGGGGGGCGTGGCCAGAGAGAGAACTCACCTGAGGGCTCACCTGCCCCATAGATCCCTCACCTGCCCCACGGATCCCTCACCTGCCCCACAGATCCCTCACCTGCCCCATAGATCCCTCACCTGCCCCATAGATCCCTCACCTGCCCCACAGATCCCTCACCTGCCCCATAGATCCCTCACCTGCCCCACTGAGGCCTCACCTGCCCCACGGATCCCTCACCTGCCCCACAGATCCCTCACCTGCCCCACAGATCCCTCACCTGCCCCACGGATCCCTCACCTGCCCCATAGATCCCTCACCTGCCCCACAGATCCCTCACCTGCCCCACGGATCCCTCACCTGCCCCATGGATCCCTCACCTGCCCCATTGATCCCTCAGTGCCCCATAGATCTTGTCCTCCATCCCCGCCCCATAGATCCTGCCCCACAGATCCATCCCGCCCCACGGATCCCTCACCTGCCCCATAGATCTTGTCCTCCATCCCCACCCCACAGATCCCGCCCCACAGATCCCGCCCCACTCACGCAGAGGGCGTGGCTCAGCAGCGCCGTCACCTTGAGCTGCATGGCGGGTCGGGGGCCCGAGGCGGCCGCCAGCCCCACACATTCCAGCGCCGCCCCACGGTTCCGCTCGAACCACGCCTCGCTGCCCCACGGCGCGCCCCACGGCCCCGCCGTGACCCACAGGTGAGCTCTAAACCCCGGTAGGGCCCCCCGCGCTCACCCCATAGGTGACCCCAAAACTGCCCCATAGGTGACCCCAAAGCCGCCCCACAAGTGACCCCAAAACTGCCCCATAAGTGACCCCAAAGCCGCCCCATAAGTGACCCCAAAGCCGCCCCACAGGTGACCCCAAAGCCGCCCCATAAGCGACCCCAAAGCCGCCCCACAAGTGACCCCAAAACTGCCCCACAAGTGACCCCAAAGCCGCCCCATAAGTGACCCCAAAGCCGCCCCCCAGGCGCCCCCACTCACCCCATAAGTGACCCCAAAGCCGCCCCATAACTGACCCCAAAGCCGCCCCACAAGTGACCCCAAAGCCGCCCCCAAAACTGCCCCATAGGTGACCCCAAAGCCGCCCCACAAGTGACCCCAAAACTGCCCCATAGGTGACCCCAAGGCTGCCCCACAAGTGACCCCAAAGCCGCCCCACAAGTGACCCCAAAGCCGCCCCACAAGTGACCCCAAAGCCGCCCCATAAGTGACCCCAAAGCTGCCCCACAAGTGACCCCAAAGCTGCCCCACAAGTGACCCCAAAGCCGCCCCACAAGTGACCCCAAAGCCGCCCCATAAGTGACCCCAAAGCCGCCCCACAAGTGACCCCAAAACTGCCCCACAAGTGACCCCAAAACTGCCCCACAAGTGACCCCAAAGCCGCCCCACAAGTGACCCCAAAGCCGCCCCACAAGTGACCCCAAAACTGCCCCATAAGTGACCTCCAAAGCTGCCCCATAGGTGACCCCAAAGCCACCCCATAAGTGACTCCAAAGCCGCCCCCAAAACTGCCCCATAAGTGACCCCAAAGCCGCCCTATAGGTGACCCCAAAGCTGCCCCACAAGTGACCCCAAAGCTGCCCCATAGATGACCCCAAAACTGCCCCATAACTGACCCCAAAACCGCCCCACAAGTGACCCCAAGGCCGCCCCACAAGTGACCCCAAAGCCGCCCCACAAGTGACCCCAAGGCCGCCCCACAAGTGACCCCAAAGCCGCCCCACAAGTGACCCCAAGGCCGCCCCCCAGGCGCCCCGCACTCACCCCTGGCCCTCGGGCCCCTCTCCCTCGATGGGCAGCGCCAGCATGAGGCGCAGACCCCGAGCCCGCAGGCGCCGGGCCAGGCCCCGCACGGCCTCGGGGCTCCGGCCCACGGCAAAATGGCCCCACAGGGTGACGGAGAGCAGAGCCCGCCACACGTGCGCGCCCAAAATCCGCCGCGACGCCCGCAGGAACTGGGGGGAGAGAGGGGGAAAGGTGTGGGGAGGGATGGGGAAAATGGCGGAAAGGGTGAGGGGGGAAAATGGCGGAAAGGGTGAGGGGGGAAAATGGCGGCGGAGGGTGAGGGGGGAAAATGGCGGAAAGGGTGAGGGGGGAAAATGGCGGGAAAGGGTGAGGGGGGAAAATGGCGGAAAAGGGTGAGGGGGGAAAATGGCGGCGGAGGGTGAGGGGGGAAAATGGCGGAAAGGGTGAGGGGAAGAAAAGGGGCAGAGGTCGCATTTTGGGTCTCGGGGTCTCGCTGTGGGGCCGGGCTCTCGCTATGGCTCTCGCTATGGGTCTCGCTATGGGTCGCGCTGTGGGTCTCGCTATGGCTCTCTCTATGGGTCGCGCTCTCTCTGTGGGTCTCGCTATGGGTCGCGCTGTGGGTCGCGCTGTGGGGCCGGGATCTCGCTATGGGTCTCGCTATGGGTCTCGCTATGGGTCGCGCTGTGGGTCTCGCTATGGGTCACGCTCTCTCTATGGGTCGCGCTATGGGTCGCGCGGTGGGTCCAGGCTCTCTCTATGGGTCTCTCTATGGGTCTCGCTATGGGTCTCGCTATGGGTCTCGCTATGGGTCACGCTCTCTCTATGGGTCGCGCTGTGGGTCGCGCGGTGGGTCCAGGCTCTCTCTATGGGTCTCTCTATGGGTCTCGCTGTGGGTCGCGCTCTCTCTATGGGTCGCGCTCTCTCTATGGCTCTCGCTATGGGTCGCGCTGTGGGTCTCGCTGTGGGTCGCGCTCTCTCTATGGGTCGCGCTCTCTCTATGGCTCTCTCTATGGGTCTCTCTATGGCTCTCGCTATGGGTCTCGCTCTCTCTATGGGTCGCGCTCTCTCTATGACTCTCGCTATGGGTCGCGCTGTGGGTCTCGCTGTGGGTCGCGCTCTCTCTATGGGTCGCGCTCTCTCTATGGCTCTCGCTATGGGTCTCGCTCTCTCTATGGGTCGCGCTGTGGGTCGCGCTGTGGGGCCGGGCTCTCGCTATGGGTCTCGCTCTCTCTATGGGTCGCGCTGTGGGTCGCGCTGTGGGGCCGGGCTCTCGCTATGGGTCTCTCTATGGCTCTCTCTATGGGTCTCGCTATGGGTCGCACTCTCGCTATGGCTCTCGCTATGGGTCGCGCTGTGGGGCCGGGCTCTCTCTATGGGGCCGGGCTCTCTCTATGGGTCTCGCTATGGGTTTCGCTGTGGGTCGCGCTGTGGGGCCGGGCTCTCGCTATGGGTCTCGCTATGGGTCTCTCTATGGGTCTCTCTGTGGGTTGCGCTCTCGCTATGGGGCCGGGCTCTCTCTATGGCTCTGTCTATGGGTCGCGCTCTCTCTATGGGTCTCGCTCTCTCTATGGGTCGCGCTGTGGCTCTCACTATGGGTCGCACTCTCGCTGTGGGTCTCTCTATGGGTCGCGCTGTGGGTCGCGCTCTCTCTGTGGGTCGCGCTCTCTCTATGGGTCGCGCTCTCTCTATGGGTCTCGCTATGGGTCGCGCTATGGGTCTCGCTCTCTCTATGGGTCTCGCTATGGGGCCGGGCTCTCTCTATGGGGCCGGGCTCTCTCTATGGGTCTCGCTATGGGTCGCGTTCTCTCTGTGGGTCGCGCTGTGGGGCCGGGCTCTCTCTATGGGGCCGTGCTCTCTCTATGGCTCTCGCTATGGGTCGCACTCTCGCTGTGGGTCGCGCTCTCTCTATGGGGCCGGGCTCTCGCTATGGGTCGCGCTGTGGGTCGCGCTCTCTCTATGGGGCCGGGCTCTCTCTATGGCTCTCTCTATGGGTCGCGCTGTGGCTCTCGCTATGGGTCGCACTCTCGCTGTGGGTCGCGCTCTCTCTATGGGGCCGGGCTCTCTCTATGGCTCTCGCTATGGGTCGCACTCTCGCTGTGGGTCGCGCTCTCTCTATGGGGCCGGGCTCTCGCTATGGGTCGCGCTGTGGGTCGCGCTCTCTCTATGGGGCCGGGCTCTCTCTCTGGGTCTCGCTATGAGTCGCGTTCTCTCTGTGGGTCGCGCTATGGGGCCGGGCTCTCTCTATGGGTCCGGGCTCTCTCTATGGGTCGCGCTGTGGGTCGCGCTCTCACCGCCTCGGGGTCCCGCTGCAGCCGGGGGTGGCCGCACAGGCCCAGCACCAGCAGCCCCCGCAGCAGCTCCCACGGCCCCAGCGCCGCCAGCGCCGCGCCCGCCCTCACCTGCGCCTGCACCTGCCCCACGGATCGCCCCACGGACCCCCCCTGCCCCACGGATCGCCCCACGGACCCCCCCTGCCCCACGGACCCCCCCACGGATCGCCCCTGCCCCACAGAACCCCACAAGGGGCCGCTCCAAGCTTTGGTCCGTCCCTGCCCCACAGATCTCCCCATGAACCCGCTCAGGGAGCTCCCCTGCCCCATAGATCTCATCAGGGCTCTCCCCTGCCCCATAGATCCCCACGGGGGGCCGCTCCAAGCTTTGGTCCGTCCCTGCCCCACAGATCGGTTCCCAGACCCTCCCTGCCCCATAGATTTCCCCAGGGACCCCCATTGCCCCATAGATCGGCTCCCGGAGCCTCCCTGCCCCACAGATCGACCCATAAACCCCCACAGGGACACTCTCTGCCCCATAGATCTCATCAGGGACGCTCCCTGCCCCACAGATCGCCCCAGGGACCCCCATTGCCCCACAGATCGACCCCCAGACCCTCCCTGCCCCATAGATCGACCCCCGGATCCTCCCTGCCCCACAGATTGACACTCGGAGCTTCCCTGCCCCACAGATCGACCCCCGGACCCTCCCTGCCCCACAGATTGACCCCCGGATCCTCCCTGCCCCACAGATCGACCCATAAACCCCCACAGGGACACTCTCTGCCCCATAGATCTCATCAGGGACGCTCCCTGCCCCACAGATCGCCCCAGGGACCCCCATTGCCCCACAGATCGACCCCCAGACCCTCCCTGCCCCATAGATCGACCCCCGGACCCTCCCTGCCCCACAGATTGACCCCCGGATCCTCCCTGCCCCACAGATTGACCCATAAACCCCCACAGGGACACTCTCTGCCCCATAGATCTCATCAGGGACGCTCCCTGCCCCACAGATCGCCCCAGGGACCCCCATTGCCCCACAGATCGACCCCCAGACCCTCCCTGCCCCATAAATCGACCCCCGGATCCTCCCTGCCCCACAGATTGACACTCAGAGCTTCCCTGCCCCACAGATTGACACTCAGAGCTTCCCTGCCCCACAGATTGACCCCCAGATCCTCTCTGCCCCACAGATTGACACTCAGAGCTTCCCTGCCCCATGGATTGACACTCGGAGCTTCCCTGCCCCACAGATCGACCCCCGGATCCTCCCTGCCCCACAGATCGACCCCCAGATCCTCCCTGCCCCACAGATCGACCCCCAGACCCTCCCTGCCCCATAAATCGACCCCCGGATCCTCCCTGCCCCACAGATTGACACTCAGAGCTTCCCTGCCCCACAGATTGACACTCAGAGCTTCCCTGCCCCACAGATTGACCCCCAGATCCTCTCTGCCCCACAGATTGACACTCAGAGCTTCCCTGCCCCATGGATTGACACTCGGAGCTTCCCTGCCCCACAGATCGACCCCCGGATCCTCCCTGCCCCACAGATCGACCCCCAGATCCTCCCTGCCCCACAGATTGACCCCCAGACCCTCCCTGCCCCACAGATTGACCCCCAGATCCTCTCTGCCCCACAGATTGACACTCAGAGCTTCCCTGCCCCATAAATCGACTCCCGGACCCTCCCTGCCCCACAGATTGACCCCCAGACCCTCCCAGCCCCACAGATCGCCCCAGGAACCCCCATTGCCCCATAGATTTCCCCCCGGATCCTCTCTGCCCCACAGATCTCCCCCCAGACCCCCCCAGCCCCACAAGTCCCCTCAGGGCGCCCCATTGCCCCATGGCGGCAGCGGCAGCGAGCCGGGGGGGGCGGGGGGAGGAGAGGTTTGGAATTTATCATTAACGGGGTTAATTAGTGAGGGATTAATGAGGGGGGAGGGGAGGAGCCCCTCCCCCAGCCCCTCCCCCAGCCCCTCCCCCAGCCCGGTCACTCATTAACGAGGGAGGTTTTTAATGAGTGATTAATGACCGAGGGAGTTCTGGGGAAAAACCGCGGGAGAACCCTTGGGGGAGGGGCGTCTCCTCGTCGCTCGTTAACGAGGGGCGTGGCTCATTCATTAATTAATTAGCGAAGGTCTTCGTCGCTCAATTAATTCCCCTCGCGACGGAACGAACGAGATTCGTTTGGAGGGGGGAGGGGGGGAAGTTATGGGGCAGGGGACGCCCCTCCCCCCCCCCCGGCTGCCCAATTAATAAACCGCTAATTAATGAGGGATTTGAGGTAATTAACGGGCGGTTTAATCAAGGCGTTAAAGAGGGAGAAATGGGGGGGGGGGGGGAAGGGCGGGAAAGGTGAGGGGGAGGGGAAAAAGGCGGGAAAATGCGAGAAAAAAAATGGCGGGAAAATGTGAGAAAAAAACGGCGGGAAAACGTGAGAGAGAAAGAAAAAAAGGCGGGAAAATATGAGAAAAAAATGGCGGGAAAACGTCAGGGAAGGAAAAAAGGCGGGAAAATATGGGAAAAAAAGGGCGGGAAAACGCGAGAAAAAAACGGCGGGAAAACGTGAGAAAAAAATGGCGGGAAAATGTCAGGGAAAGAAAAAAGGTGGGAAAATACGAGGGAGAAAAAAAATGGCGGGAAAACGTGAGCAGAAAATGGCGCGAAAACACGAGAAAAAAATGGCGGGAAAACGTGAGAGAGAAAGAAAAAAGGCGGGAAAACACGAGAAAAAATGGCGGGAAAACGTGAGGAGAAGGGAAAAAAGGCGGGAAAACGTGAGAAAAAATGGCAGGAAAATGTCAGGGAAAGAAAAAAGGTGGGAAAATATGAGGGGGGAAAAAAGCGGGAAAATGCGAGAAAAAAATGGCGGGAAAACGTGAGGAGAAAGGAAAAAAGGCGGGAAAACGTGAGGAAAAAATGGCGGGAAAATGTGAGAAAAAAACGGCGGGAAAACGTGAGGAGAAGGGAAAAAAGCTGGGAAAACGTGAGAAAAAATGGCGGGAAAACGCGAAAAAAAATGGCAGGAAAACGTCAGGGAAGGAAAAAAGGCGGGAAACGGCGAGGGGAGAGATCACGCGGGGCGGAGGGCGGGTCCGTGCGGCGGCCCCGCCCCTCGTCGACGCGTCAATTAACGCCTCGTTCCCGCCCTCGTTAGCAATCCGTTTATTAACCTGGAGCGGCCGGGCCCTGCACGGAGCAGGTGGGGGATCCGTGGGGCAGGTGAGGGATCTGTGGGGCAGGTGAGGGATCTATGGGGCAGGTGAGGGATCCATGGGGCAGGTGAGGGATCCATGGGGCAGGTGAGGGATCTATGGGGCAGGTGAGGGATCTATGGGGCAGGTGAGGGATCTATGGAGCAGGTGAGGGATCCGTGGGGCAGGTGAGGGATCTATGGGGCAGGTGAGGGATCTATGGGGCAGGTGAGGGATCTATGGAGCAGGTGAGGGATCCATGGGGCAGGTGAGGGATCCGTGGGGCAGGTGAGGGATCTATGGGGCAGGTGAGGGATCCATGGGGCAGGTGAGGGATCCATGGGGCAGGTGAGGGATCCGTGGGGCAGGTGAGGGATCTATGGGGCAGGTGAGGGATCCGTGGGGCAGGTGAGGGATCCGTGGGGCAGGTGAGGGATCTATGGGGCAGGTGAGGGATCTATGGGGCAGGTGAGGGATCCGTGGGGCAGGTGAGGGATCCGTGGGGCAGGTGAGGGATCCATGGGGCAGGTGAGGGATCCATGGGGCAGGTGAGGGATCCGTGGGGCAGGTGAGGGATCTATGGGGCAGGTGAGGGATCCGTGGGGCAGGTGAGGGATCCGTGGGGCAGGTGAGGGATCTATGGGGCAGGTGAGGGATCTATGGGGCAGGTGAGGGATCTATGGGGCAGGTGAGGGATCCATGGGGCAGGTGAGGGATCCGTGGGGCAGGTGAGGGATCTATGGGGCAGGTGAGGGATCTATGGGGCAGGTGAGGGATCCATGGGGCAGGTGAGGGATCTATGGGGCAGGTGAGGGATCCATGGGGCAGGTGAGGGATCCATGGGGCAGGTGAGGGATCCGTGGGGCAGGTGAGGGATCTATGGGGCAGGTGAGGGATCTATGGGGCAGGTGAGGGATCCATGGGGCAGGTGAGGGATCTATGGGGCAGGTGAGGGATCTATGGGGCAGGTGAGGGCTCCGTGGGGCAGGTGAGGGATCCGTGGGGCAGGTGAGGGCCCCGCCGTGGGGCAGGTGAGGCCTCAGTAGTTGCCGCGCTCCTGCCGGAAGCCGCCCCGCCGCAGGTAGCCGTCGCCTTTGCGGTAGCCGCCATCTTTCTGGTCTGCGGGGGAAGGGGACGGCACAGGTGAGGGCGGGGCGGGGCCCAGGTGTCCCCAGGTGTGCCCAGGTGTGTCCCAGGTGTGCCCAGGTGTGCCCAGGTATCCCCAGGTGTGCCCAGGTGTATCAAAGGTGTCCCCCAGGTGTATCTCAGCTACCCTCAGGTATATCCATGTGTGCCCAGGTGTGTCCCCAAGTGTGTCCCAGGTGCACACAGGTACATCCACCTGCCCCCAGGTGTCCCCAGGTGTCCCCAGGTGTCCCCAGCTGCCCCCAGGTGTCCCCAGCTGTCCCCAGGTGTCCCCAGGTGTGTCCCAGGTGTGTCCCAGCTGTCCCCAGGTGTCCCCAGGTGTGTCCCAGGTGCCCCCAGCTGCCCCCAGGTGTGCCCAGGTGTCCCCAGGTGTGTCCCCAGGTGTCCCCAGGTATCCCCAGGTGCCCCCAGCTGTGTCCCCAGGTGCCCCCAGGTGTGTCCCAGGTGTCCCTAGGTGTGCCCAGCTGCCCCCAGGTGTGTCCCCAGGTGTGTCCCAGGTGTCCCCAGGTGTCCCAGGTGCGCCCAGGTGTGTCCAGGTGTCCCCAGGTGTGTCCCAGCTGCCCCCAGGTGTCCCCAGGTATCCCCAGGTGTGTCCCAGGTATCCCCAGGTGCCCCCAGGTGTCCCCAGGTGTCCCCAGGTGTCCCCAGCTGCGCCCAGGTGTCCCCAGGTGTGCCCAGGTGTCCCCAGGTGTGCCCAGGTGTCCCCAGGTGCGCCCAGGTGTTCCCAGGTGTGTCCCAGGTGTGTCCCCAGCTGTCCCCAGGTGTCCCAGCTGTCCCCAGGTGTCCCCAGCTGCCCCCAGGTGCACCGAGGTGCGCCCAGGTGTGTCCCAGGTGTCCCAGCTGCCCCCAGCTGTCCCAGGTGCGCCCAGGTGTCCCCAGGTGTGTCCCAGGTGTGTCCCCAGGTGTGTCCCCAGGTGTGTCCCAGGTGTGTCCAGGTGCGCCCAGGTGTCCCAGGTGTCCCGGGCACCTCGGAAGTAGCCGCCGTAGGCGCCCTGCCGCTGGTCCAGCACGCGCTCGTTGTTCTCCACCAGGTTGCCCAACTTCTCGGCCAGCTGCAGCGCCAGGTTCTGCGTGGCCGTCGGCTCCGTCCGGTGCATCATCACCGTGGCCGTCGGCTGGTCCAGGGAGGCCTGGCCGGTGCGCGCAGGTGAGGCTCACCTGAGCCACAGGTGAGCCCCGCCCCCGGCCCCCCTCCCCGAAAAAAAACCCGACCGGAATGGCGCCAAATTGACCCGAAATCGACCCGGAATTACAGCCAAGTGTCTTGGCCTTCAGGGGTGAGCTCACACCTGTCCCCAGGTGAGGTGACACCTGTCCCCAGGTGAGTCCACCTCACCTGTCTGCACACGTAACCCCAAAACTGACCCAAAACTGATCAAAAATGGCGCCAAAATCACCTAAAATTGACCCAAAATTGACCCAAATCGACCTAAAATCTCATCCGGGTGTCTTGGCCCTCACAGGTGAGGTCACACCTGTCCCCAGGTGAGGTCACACCTGTCCCCAGGTGAGCTCGCACCTGTTTCCCACAGGTAACCCTAAAACTGACCCAAACCAACCAAAAATGGCTCCAAAATGGCTCCAAAATCACCCAAAATTGACCTAAAATTGCCCCAAATCGACCCAAAATCACATCCAAGTGTCTTTTCCTCACAGGTGAAATCACACCTGTTTCCCACAGGTAACCCCAAAACTGACCCAAAACTGATCAAAAACGGCACCAAAATCACCCAAAATTGACCCAAAATTGCCCCAAATCGACCCAAAATCCCATCCGGGTGTCTCGCCCCTCACAGGTGAGGTCACACCTGTCCCCAGGTGAGCTCACCTCACCTGTCCGCACAGGTAACCCTGAAACTGACCAAAACCAACCAAAAAAGGCTCCAAAATGGCTCCAAAATCACCCAAAATTGACCTAAAATTGCCCCAAATCGACCCAAAATCCCATCCAGGTGTCTCTCCCAACACGTGAGCTCACACCTGTCCCCAGGTGAGCTCCCCTCACCTGTCTGCACAGGTAACCCCAAAACTGACCCAAAACCAACCAAAATGGCGCCAAAATCACCCAAAATTGACCCAAAATTGCCCCAAATCGACCCAAAATCACATCCAGGTGTCTCTCCCCACAGGCGAGGTCACACCTGTCCCCAGGTGAGCTCCCCTCACCTGTTTGCACAGGTAACCCTGAAACTGACCCAAAACTGATCAAAAATGGCTCCAAAATCACCCAAAATTGACCCAAAATTGCCCCAAATCGACCCAAAATCCCATCCAGGTGTCTCGGGCCTCACAGGTGAGGTCACACCTGTCCCCAGGTGAGCTCGCACCTGTTTCCCACAGGTAACCCTAAAACTGACCCGAAACTGATCAAAAATGGCCCCAAAATCACCCAAAATTGACCCAAAATTGCCCCAAAATGACCCAAAATCTCATCCGGGTGTCTCCCCCCACAGGTGAGGTCACACCTGTCCCCAGGTGAGCTCACACCTGTTTCCCACAGGTAACCCTAAAACTGACCCGAAACTGATCAAAAATGGCCCCAAAATCACCCAAAATTGACCCAAAATTGCCCCAAAATGACCCAAAATCTCATCCGGGTGTCTCCCCCCACAGGTGAGGTCACACCTGTCCCCAGGTGAGCCCACCTCACCTGTCCGCACAGGTAACCCCAAAACTGACCCAAAACTGATCAAAAATGGCCCCAAAATTGACCCAAAATTGCCCCAAATCGACCCAAAATCACTTCCGGGTGTCTCGCTCCTCACAGGTGAGGTCACACCTGTCCCCAGGTGAGCTCCCCACACCTGTCTGCACAGGTAACCCCAAAACTGACCCAAAACCAACCAAAAATGGCTCCAAAATCACCCAAAAATGACCCAAAATTGCCCCAAAATGACCCAAAATTGACCGAAATCGGCCCAAAATCCCATCCGGGTGTCTCGGCCCTCACAGGTGAGGTCACACCTGGCCCCAGGTGAGGCCACACCTGGCCCCAGGTGAGCCGCTCACCATCAGCTCCTCGTTGATGATCATCTTGCTGATGATGCCGTGCACCGTGGGCAGGTCCAGCTCGAACATGGCCGCCAGCGTCTCCATGCTATCCCCCCCAAAAAAAAAAAATCGGAATTCCGATCGTTTTCAACCCGAATTTCGTCGTTTTTTCCGATCGAAATTCACGTTTTTTTTTAAAAAAATCCCCGAATCGTTGGTTTTTCAGCTCGGAAATTTGCGTTTCCTTTAAAAAAAACCCCTGAAACTCAAATTTTTTTTTTACGCCTAAACAGGTGGGTTTTTGAAAAAACCGAAATTCAGCTTTTTTAACCCTAAAATACTTTTTTTTCCCGCCAAAATTTAGCTTTTTTTTTTTCGCCGCGAAACCGACGAATTTTGGCGTCAAAGTTCACGAAGTTTCGCGGAAAAATTCGGCGGTTCCGCGGCCAAAACTCGCGGCGTTTCTTTCTTCTCCGAATTCGCGATTTTTAACTTCAAAAATCGCTGTTTTTATCCTCAAAAATCCCCATTTTTACCCTCAAAAAATCGCCATTTTTACCCTCAAAAATCCCCATTTTTACCCTCAAAAATCCCCGTTTTTATCCTCAAAAATCCCCATTTTTTTACATTAAAATTCATCATTTTTTACTTCAAATTTCCTCCTTTTTAGTTCCAAATTTTTCCATTTTTTTTACCCCAAATTTTCCCATTTTTTACAGTCATAACTCACAATTTTTACCGCAAAATTCGCCATTTTTCTCCCTCAGAATTCAGCTTTTTTTCCCTCAAAATTCCCTTTTTTTATCTCAAAACTCCCCATTTTTAACACTGAAATTCGCAATTTTTAAACATCAAAACTCACCGTTTTTATCCTCAAAATTCTCATTTTTTTACCCCAAATTTTCCTTTTCTATCCCAAACTTTTAAATTTTTTTAACCTGAAAATCCTTAATTTTTAACCTCAAAACTCTTTTTTTTCTGCTTAAAATTCACTTTTTAAAAATTTCCGATTTCCCCGTTTTTTCAGCCTAAATTTCCCAATTTTTCTCCAAATTTCCCCATTTTCCCCCAAATTTCCCCATTTTCCCCCAAATTTCCCCAAATTTCCCCATTTCCCCCAAATTTCTCCATTTTTTTCTCCAATTTCCCCAAATTTCCCCATTTCCCCCAAATTTCCCCATTTTTTTCTCCAAATTTCCCCATTTCCCCCCAAATTTCCCCCAAAGTTTCCCCATTTTCCCCAAATTTCCCCATTTCCTCCCAAATTTCCCCATTTTCCCCCAAATTTCCCCATTTCCCCCCAAATTTCCCAATTTTCACCCAAATTTCCCCATTTTCCCCCAAATTTCCCCAACTTCCCCCCAAATTTCCCCAATTTTCCCCCAAATTTCCCCAAATCTCCCCCAATTTCCCCATTTCCCCCCCAAATTTCCCCAATTTTCCCCAAAATTTCCCAATTTTCACTCTGATTTCCCATTTTCCCCCAAATTTCCCCAAATTTCCCAATTTCCCCCCAAATTTCCCCATTTTCCCCCCAATTTCCCCATTTCCCCCCCAAATTTCCCCCAAATTTCCCCCAAATTTCCCCATTTCCCCCCAAATTTCCCCCAAATTTCCCCGTTTCCCCCCCAAATTTCCCCCAAATTTCCCCCAAATTTCCCCATTTTCCCCCCAAATTTCCCCAAATCTCCCCCAATTTCCCCATTTCCCCCCCAAATTTCCCCAATTTTCCCCAAAATTTCCCAATTTTCACTCTGATTTCCCATTTTCCCCCAAATTTCCCCAAATTTCCCCAATTTCCCCCCAAATTTCCCCAATTTCCCCCCAAATTTCCCCAATTTCCCCCCAAATTTCCCCAATTTTCTCCCAAATTTCCCCAATTTCACCCAAATTTCCCCATTTTTCCCCCCTAATTCCCAAAATTTCCCCCAAATCTCCCCGTTCTTTTTTCCCCGACCCCAAAATCGCCGTTTTTCCCCCCAAAAGCTCCTCCCCCACCTGATGGAGTCGTAGACGCTGCTGTAGGTGAACAGGTAAGTGCGCAGAGACTCCTCCTGGATCTTCCTGCGGGGCGGAAGGACGGGGGGGTCACACCTGGACACACCTGGACACACCTGGGCACACCTGGCCACGCCCACAACCCCAAAAAATCCCAAATTTTGACCCCAAAGTGGCAACAAAATAACTCAAAATCATCCAAAATGCCCCGAATTCATTGTCAAATCTTACCTGAGCACACCTGGGCACACCTGGACACACCTGGACACACCTGGGCGCACCTGGCCACGCCCACAACCCCAAAAATCCCAATTTTCTGCCCCAAAATAACTCAAAATTACCCAAAATGCCGCAAATTCGTTCTCAAATCTTACCTGGACTCACCTGGGCGCACCTGGCCACGCCCACAACCCCAAAAAATCCCAAATTTCTGCCCCAAAATAACTAAAAATTACCCAAAATGCCCCAAATTCGTGCTCAAATCTTACCTGGACACACCTGGGCGCACCTGGACTCACCTGGGCGCACCTGGGCACACCTGGACTCACCTGGCCACGCCCACAACCCCAAAAAATCCCAAATTTTGGCAGCAAAATAACTCAAAATTACCCAAAATGCCCCAAATTCGTTCTCAAACCTTACCTGGACACACCTGGGCACACCTGGGCACACCTGGCCACGCCCACATCGCCAAAAAATCCCGAATTTTGGCCCCAAAATCACCCAAAATCCCCGGAATTCGCCGCAAAATCCTTCCCCCGGCCCACCCGAGACTCACCTGGGCACCTGAAATCCCTCAAAAAATCCCCCAAAATTTGCCCAAAATCTCCCGAATTTTCCCCAAAATCCTCCCGCCTTACCTGTGCCCAGGTGGGACTCACCTGCTCGCCCCAAATCCCTCAAAAACTCACCAAAAAATCCCCAAAATCCCCAAAATTCACCTAAAAATCTCCAAAATTCGCCCAAAATTCGCCCAAAATTCGCCCAAAATTCGCCGAATTTTTCCCAAATTTTCCCAAAATCTCCGGAATTCACCCCAAAACCTCTTCCCCTGCGCCCAGGCGCGGCTCACCTGACGAGCATGGCGCGCACCTGGTCACCCCAAATCCCTCCCAAAACCCACCCAAAAATCCCCCAAAATTCCTTCAAAATTCACCTAAAAATGCCCCAAATTTGCTCAAAATTTGCTCAAAATTTGCCCAAAATCTCCCGAATTTTCCCCAAAATCCTCCCGCCTTACCTGTGCCCAGGTGGGACTCACCTGCTCGCCCCAAATCCCTCCCGAAAACTCCCTAAAAATTCACCCAAAATTCACCCCCAAATCCTCAAAATTCGCCCAAAATTCGCCCAAAATTCGCCGAATTTTTCCCAAATTTTCCCAAAATCTCCGGAATTCACCCCAAAACCCCTTCACCTGCCCCCAGGCGCGGCTCACCTGACGAGCATGACGCGCACCTGGTCACCCCAAATCCCTCCCAAAAGCCACCCAAAAATCCCCCAAAATTCCTTCAAAATTCACCTAAAAATGCCCAAAATTTGCTCAAAATTTGCTCAAAATTTGCCCAAAATCTCCCGAATTTTCCCCAAAATCCTCCCGCCTTACCTGTGCCCAGGTAGGACTCACCTGCTCGCCCCAAATCCCTCCCGAAAACTCCCTAAAAATTCACCCAAAATTCGCCCCCAAATCCTCAAAATTCGCCCAAAATTCGCCCAAAATTCGCCCAAAATTCGCCGAATTTTCCCAAATTTTCCCAAAATCTCCAGAATTCACCCCAAAACCCCCTCACCTGCCCCCAGGCGCGGCTCACCTGACGAGCGTGGCGCGCACCTGGTCACCCCAAATCCCTCCTAAAACCCACCCAAAAATCACCCAAAATTCCTTCAAAATTCATCTAAAAATGCCCAAAATTCGCCCAAAATTTGTCCAAAATCCCCCGAATTTTCCCCAAAATCCTCCCGCCTTACCTGTGCCCAGGTGGGACTCACCTGCTCGCCCCAAATCCCTCAAAAACTCACCTGAAAATCCCCAAAAATCCCCAAAATTCACCTAAAAATCTCCAAAATTCGCCCAAAATTTGCCGAATTTTTCCCAAATTTTCCCAAAATCTCCGGAATTCACCCCAAAACCCCCTCACCTGCCCCCAGGCGCGGCTCACCTGACGAGCGTGGCGCGCACCTGGTCACCCCAAATCCCTCCCAAAACCCACCCAAAAATCCCCCAAAATTCACCCAAAATTCACCTAAAAATGCCCCAAATTTGCTCAAAATTTGCTCAAAATTTGCCCAAAATCTCCCGAATTTTCCCCAAAATCCTCCCGCCTTACCTGTGCCCAGGTGGGACTCACCTGCTCGCCCCAAATCCCTCCCGAAAACTCCCTAAAAATTCACCCAAAATTCACCCCCAAATCCTCAAAATTCGCCCAAAATTTGCCCAAAATTCGCCGAATTTTTCCCGAATTTTTCCCAAAATCTCCGGAATTCACCCCAAAACCTCTTCCCCTGCGCCCAGGCGCGGCTCACCTGACGAGCATGGCGCGCACCTGGTCGGCCTCGGGGAACAGGTCCCACACTTTGCCGTTCATCTTCTCGTTGACCACGAAGCGATGGCAGCGGCGCCAGTCGCCCGTCTTCATGGCCTTGGAGGCGGCCACCACGTGCTCCCGCATGGACTCCGGGGGGCCTGCGGGGGAGGACGGGGGGTTTGGGGTGAGAAACGGCGATTTCGGGAAAAAATTCCCAATTTTTTGGGAAAAAATCCCAAGTTTTTGGGTGAAATTTGCGGTTTTTTGGGAAAAAAATTCGAATTTTTGGGGCACAAAATGGCGGCACAACGAGGTCAGGAGAGGATCTAGAACGGGTGAGACAAAGGAAGAGAAGCGACAAAAATTTGGGGTGAAAAGCGGCGATTTTGGCAAAAAATTCCTGGTTTTTTGGGGAAAAAAACCCAGTTTTTTGGGGTGAAAAATGTCATTTTTATGACCTAAAAATGGAGTTTTTTGGGGTCGCAAAATGGCGGCACGAGGAGGTCAGGAGAGGACTTGGGACAGGTGAGACACCTGAGAGAAAGGTGACAAAAATTTGGGGTGAAAAACGGCGATTTCGGGAAAAAATTCCAAGTTTTTGGGGGAAAAAAATCCCGAGTTTTTGGGTGAAATTTGCGGTTTTTTGGGGGGAAAATCGGATTTTTGGGGTCACAAAATGGCGGCACAACGAGGTCAGGAGAGGATCTAGAACGGGTGAGACAAAGGAAGAGAAGCGACAAAAATTTGGGGTGAAAAGCGGCGATTTTGGGAAAAAATTCCCAGTTTTTTGGGGAAAAATCCCGGTTTTTTTGGGTGAAAAATGTCGTTTTTATGACCTAAAAATGGAGTTTTTTGGGGTCACAAAATGGCGGCACGAGGAGGTCAGGAGAGGATCTAGAACAGGAGAGACACCTGGGACAAAAAGGACAAAAATTTGGGCTGAAAAACGGCGATTTTGGGAAAAAAATTTCAATTTCTGGGGAAAAATTCCCTTTTTTTGGGTGAAATTTACAGTTTTTTGGGGAAAAAAATCGAATTTTTGGGGCACAAAATGGCGGCACAAGGAGGTCAGGAGAGGACTTAGAACAGGTGAGACACCTGGGACAAAAGTGAGAGAAATTTGGGGAGAAAAGCGGCGATTTTGGTAAAAAAACCCCAAATTTTTGGGGAAAAAATCCTGATTTTTTTAGGTGAAAATTGCGATTTTTTGAGGTAAAAATGGAGATTTTTGGGCAAAAAATGGCGGCACAACGAGGTCAGGAGAGGACTTGGGACAAGTGAGACACCTGGGACAAAAGGAACAAAAATTTGGGGTGAAAAGCGGCGATTTTGGGGAAAAAAATTCCAAATTTTTGGGGAAAAAACCCTGGTTAAGTGAAAATTGTCATTTTTTAAAGGTCAAAACTAAAATTTTGGGTCAAAATTCAAAAAATTTGGGTCGAAAAAAGGCGATTTTGGGCAAAAAAAGCGATTTTCAGCTGAGGAACCTCAAGAAGCTCCAGAACCGCCATTTTGAAAGATAAAGTGACGGAACCAAGACTGAACCGAGATAATTATGGACCTCAAAACCCAAATTTCGACCTCAAAACTCCAAATTTCTGTGGAAAAACCTCAATTTTGGGCAAAAGAACTGATTTTTAGCTGAGGAACCTCAAGAAGATCTAGAACCGCCATTTTAAGACCTAAAACAACCGAACCAAGACTGAACCGAGATAATTATGGACCTCAAACTCCAAATTTCGACCTCCAAACTCCAAATTTTGGTCAAAACTCCAAATTTTAGTCAAAAAACTCCATTTTTGATCGGAGGAACCTCGAGAAGCTCCAGAGCCGCCATTTTGAAAGATAAAAAGACGGAACCAAGACTGAACCGAGCTAATTTTGGACCTCAAACTCCAAATTTCGACCTCAAAAAACTCCAAATTTCTGTGGAAAAACCTCAATTTTGGGCAAAAGAACTGATTTTAAGCTGAGGAACCTCAAGAAGGTCCAGAACCGCCATTTTGAAAGATAAAAAGATGGAACCAAGACTGAACCGAGATAATTATGGATCTCAAAACCCAAATTTCGACCTCAAAATTCCAAATTTCTGGGAAAAACCCTCAATTTTGGGCAAAAGAACCGATTTTCTGCTGAAGAACCTCAAGAAGATCTAGAACCGCCATTTTAAGACCTAAAACAACCGAACCAAGACCGAACCGAGATAATTATGGACCTCAAAAGCCAAATTTTGACCTCAAAACTCCAAATTTTGGTCAAAACTCCTCAACTTTGGTCAAAAAACTCCATTTTTGATCGGAGGAACCTCGAGAAGGTCTAGAACCGCCATTTTGAAAGATAAAAAGACGGAACCAAGACCGAACCGAGATAATTTTGGACCTCAAACTCCAAATTTCGACCTCAAAACTCCAAATTTCTGTGAAAAAACCTCAGTTTTGGGCAAAAGAACCGATTTTCTGCTGAAGAACCTCAAGAAGGTCCAGAACCGCCATTTTGAAAGATAAAAAGACGGAACCAAGACCGAACCGAGCTAATTTTGGACCTCAAAACCCAAATTTCGACCTCAAAACTCCAAATTTCTGTGGAAAAACCTCAATTTTGGGCAAAAGAACCGATTTTCTGCTGAAGAACCTCAAGAAGATCTAGAACCGCCATTTTAAGACCTAAAACAACCGAACCAAGACCGAACCAAGATAATTATGGACCTCAAAAGCCAAATTTTGACCTCAAAACTCCAAATTTTGGTCAAAACTCCTCAACTTTGGTCAAAAAACTCCATTTTTGATCGGAGGAACCTCGAGAAGGTCTAGAACCGCCATTTTGAAAGATAAAAAGACGGAACCAAGACCGAACCGAGCTAATTTTGGACCTCAAACTCCAAATTTCGACCTCAAAACTCCAAATTTCTGTGAAAAAACCTCAGTTTTGGGCAAAAGAACCGATTTTCTGCTGAAGAACCTCAAGAAGGTCCAGAACCGCCATTTTGAAAGATAAAAAGACGGAACCAAGACCGAACCGAGATAATTTTGGACCTCAAAACCCAAATTTTGACCTCAAAACTCCAAATTTCTGTGGAAAAACCTCAATTTTGGGCAAAAGAACTGATTTTAAGCTGAGGAACCTCAAGAAGGTCCAAAACCGCCATTTTGAAAGATAAAAAGACGGAACCAAGACTGAACCGAGATAATTATGGATCTCAAAACCCAAATTTCGACCTCAAAACTCCAAATTTCTGGGAAAAACCCTCAATTTTGGGCAAAAGAACCGATTTTCTGCTGAAGAACCTCAAGAAGATCTAGAACCGCCATTTTAAGACCTAAAACAACCGAACCAAGACCGAACCGAGATAATTATGGACCTCAAAAGCCAAATTTCGACCTCAAAACTCCAAATTTTGGTCAAAACTCCAAATTTTAGTCAAAAAACTCCATTTTTGATCGGAGGAACATCGAGAAGCTCCAGAGCCGCCATTTTGAAAGATAAAAAGACGGAACCAAGACCGAACCGAGATAATTACGGACCTCAAAAGCCAAATTTTGACCTCAAAACTCCAAATTTCTGTGAAAAACCTCAATTTTGGACAAAAGAACCGATTTTCAGTTGAGGAACCTCAAGAAGATCTAGAACCGCCATTTTAGGACCTAAAACAACCGAACCAAGACCGAACCGAGATAATTATGGACCTCAAAAGCCAAATTTTGACCTCAAAACTCCAAATTTTGGTCAAAACTCCTCAACTTTGGTCAAAAAACTCCATTTTTGATCGGAGGAACCTCGAGAAGGTCTAGAACCGCCATTTTGAAAGATAAAAAGACGGAACCAAGACCGAACCGAGCTAATTTTGGACCTCAAACTCCAAATTTCGACCTCAAAACTCCAAATTTCTGTGAAAAAACCTCAATTTTGGGCAAAAGAACCGATTTTCAGTTGAGGAACCTCGAGAAGGTCCAAAACCGCCATTTTGAAAGATAAAGTGACGGAACCAAGACCGAACCGAGCTAATTTTGGACCTCCAAACCCGATATTCGACCTTGAAACGCCCCAAAATTCGTCGCCAAAATCCCCCCCCGAACTTCCAAATTCCCACCCCCCTCCCCCCGTGCTCAAAACCCTCCGAATTTCGGCGTAAAATTTTGGGATTTTTTTTGGTTTTGGGGGAGCGAAAAGCCGGAGGTGGGGGCCGGCCCCTGACCCAGGAGCGGCTGCCTCTCGCCGACGCGCAGCTGGTGGTGGAACTGTTTGCTGATCATCCTCCTCCTGGCGTCGAACTCGTGGGCGGCCATGTAGGGGATCTCCAGCAACATGGCGGCCACCAGGTAGACGCACTCGAGGAGCTCCAGGTTGACGTGCATGTGGAAGGGAACCTGCCGGCGCTTCTCCACCTTCTCCTGCTCGGCGTTGCGCTCCTGGCAGGGAGCCAGAAAAGAATTAATTAATTATTAATTAATTGGAATAAAAATTTCTGATTTTTAAAGAAAAAAAAATTTGGATTTTTTTAAAGGGAAAAAATTAAATGAATGAAGTCAGCCGGGTGTTTTTGGTGTCGAAATTGAAGGGAGTGGAAGAGATTTAAAAATGTTTTTATATGAGAAAATTAATTGTTAATTAAGGAATTGGAATAAAAAATAAAGATTTTTCTTTTAAAAAATTCGGGATTTGTTTATTTAAAGGAAATTAAATAAATAAGTAAATGAATAAATAAATAAGGTCAGCCGGGTGTTTTTCGGTCGTGTCGAAATTGAAGAGAGTGAAAGAGATTTAAAAATGTTTTTATATGAAAAAATTAAGCATAATTTAATTAATTGGAATAACGATTTATGATTTTTTTAAAAGAAAAATTTGGATTTTTTTAAAGGGAAAAAAAATTAAATGAATGAAGTCAGCCGGGTGTTTTTGGTGTCGAAATTGAAGGGAATGAAAGAAACGTAAAAATGTTTTTATGTGAGAAAATTAATTGTTAATTAATGAATTGGGATAAAAAATTTATGACTTTTTTTAAAAAAGAAATTTGGATTTTTTTAAAAGGAAAAAAAATTGAATGAATGAAGTCAGCCGGGTGTTTTTGGTGTCGAAATTGAAGAGGATAAAAGAGGTTTAGAAATGTTTTTATACGAAAAAATTAATTGTTAATTAATGAATTGGAATAAAAATTTTGGATTTTTTTTAAAAAAATTTGGGATTTGTTTATTTAAAGGAAATTAAATAAATAAGTAAATAAATAAATAAATAAGGTCAGCCGGGTGTTTTTCGGTCGTGTCGAAATTAAGGTGAGTGAAAAACATTGAAAAATGTTTTTATACGAAAAAATTAATCGTTAATTAATGAATTGGAATAAAAATTTATGATTTTTTTAAAAAAAAAATTTGGATTTTTTTAAAAGGGAAAAAATTAAATGAATGAAGTCAGCCGAGTGTTTTTCGTCGTGTCGAAATTGAAGAGAATGAAAGAGATGTAAAAATGTTTTTATACGAAAAAATTAATCGTTAATTAATTAGTTGGAATAAAAAATAATGATTTTTTTTAAAAAAATTGGGTTTATTTAAAGGAAATTAAATAAGTAAATAAGTAAATAAATAGATAAAGTCATCCGGGTGTTTTTCGTCGTGTCAAAATTGAAGAGGATAAAAGAGGTTTAGAAATGTTTTTATACGAAAAAATTAATCATAATTTAATTAACTGGGATAAAAATTTTGGATTTTTTTAAAAAAAATTTGGGATTTGTTTATTTAAAGGAAATTAAATAAATAAGTAAATGAATAAATAAATAAGGTCAGCCGGGTGTTTTGCGGTCGTGTCGAAATTGAAGCGAGTGGAAGAGATTTAAAAATGTTTTTATACGAAAAAATTAAGCATAATTTAATTAATTGGAATAAAGATTTATGATTTTTTTAAAAGAAAAATTTGGATTTTTTTAAAGGGAAAAAATTAAATGAATGAAGTCAGCCGGGTGTTTTGTGGTCGTGTCGAAATTGAAGAGGATAAAAGAAACGTAAAAATGTTTTTATATGAGAAAATTAATTGTTAATTAATGAATTGGGATAAAAAATTTATGACTTTTTTTAAAAAAAAATTTGGATTTTTTTAAAGGGAAAAAATAAATAAATGAAGTCATTTAAAGGTGTTTTTCGTGTCGAAATTGAAGGGAGTGGAAGAGATTTAGAAATGTTTTTATATGAGAAAATTAATCGTTAATTAATGAATTCTAATAAAAAATAAAGATTTTTCTTTTAAAAAATTTGGGATTTGTTTTTTTAAGGGAAATGAAGTAAATAAATAAATAAATAAATAGATGAAGTCAGTCGGGTGTTTTTCGTGTCGAAATTGAAGAGGATAAAAGAGATTTAAAAATGTTTTTATACGAGAAAATTAATCGTTAATTAATGAATTGGGATAAAAATTTATGATTTTAAAAAAAAAAAATTTGGATTTTTTTAAAAGGAAAAAAATTAAATGAATGAAGTCATTTAAAGGTGTTTTTCGTGTCGAAATTGAAGAGAGTGGAAGAGATTTAAAAATGTTTTTATACGAAAAATTAATCATAATTTAATTAATTGGAATAAAAATTTATGATTTTTAAAAAAAAAAAATTTGGATTTTTTTAAAAGGAAAAAATAAATAAATAAATGAAGTCAGCCGAGTGTTTTTGGTGTCGAAATTGAAGAGAGTGGAAAAGATTTAAAAATGTTTTTATAGAAAAAAAATTAAACATTAATTAATTAATTGGAATAAAAATATTGGATTTTTTTAAAAAAATTGGGATTTACTTGTTTAAAGGAAAAAATAAAAACGTCAGTCGGGTGTTTTTCGTGTCGAAATTGAAACGAATAAAATACATTTAAAAATGATTTTATAGGTAAAACTGTAATTAATTTAATAATAGAAATAATATAGTCATTATTAAACATTAAACTAATACAATAATTTAAAATATTACAAAATATAAAAAATATAAAATACATAAAAAATGCAAAATATAAAAATACATAAAATATTAAGAAATATCAATAATATTAAAAATACAGAAATTACCCGGCCGGTCTATTAATTATTCCCTCTTTAATTGAAATGTTTTCTCGTCATTTAATTGGTTTCGATTTGTCACCAGTTGGACTCGACGTTCATTAATTAATAACTGGGCTTCGTGTTTTAATGAACGTTCGTATTTATTTATTAATTCAGCTGTTAATAAAAATAATTATTAACAGCTAATTAATAGCAAACATCTGATAAATTACAAATTAATAATTTGAAGAAGGCTAATTTTATGTATTGTTATTAATTTAATATTACGATGCTATTTATTATTAAAGCCACTTAATAGGACAACTGATGAATTGTATTAAATTATTAATTAATATTATTTCTATTTGTTAATATTAATCTAATAATATTATTTCTTTATCATTAAAAATAATTTAATAAAAGCTGTTAATTATTATTCACGTACAATTATTTTTGTAAAATCATAATTTATTACAAAAAAATAATTATTATTTTATTCAGTTATTTAATTCATTAAATTTAATTTTATTACGTTATTCATTTACGACGCGACTTCAATTACTTAATTTTTCTCTTTTAATTATTAATTATTAATTCTTTTATTTACTTCTCTATTCGCTCACTTTGTTTCGTTTGCCTCATTATCAACTACTTAATCACTCGATACTGATTTATTAGTTTATTTTATTAATTTTATTTTGGTATTTAATTCCAAACGATCCGGATCGATTAATTAAACTGTTAATTGCTCAAAGCGTCAACAAGTAATTCTCCACAATTACCTTCCAATTCCTTAATTTTATTAATCAATTTTATAATACATTACATTATATTAATAACAATTATTAAAAATAATAAATTTCGGAAATTTTTTTCGGATTTTTTTCCTCACCTGTCCCGGTGATCTCCCATTTCCTGAGCGACTTTCCAATGCGATTTTCCCCAATTAATTTTTAATTCCGAACCTTATTAACCAATTATTCTAAGCTATCATATTATATTATTAATAATTATTAATAATATTAATAATCCGGGATTTTGGGGGATTTTTTTCCTCACCTGTCCCAGTGATCTCCCATTTCCTGAGCGACTTTCCAATGGGATTTTCCCCCAATTATCTTTTAACCCCGAACCTCGATAACCAATTATTCAAACCCATCCCATCCCATCATTAATAATTATTAATACCACTAATAATCAGGGATGGGGGCGGTTTCCGGGCTCACCTGTCCTAACAACTCCCATTTCCTGAGCGACTTTCCAATGGGATTTTCCCACAATTACCTTTTAATCCCGAACCTCATTAACCAATTATTCAAACCCATCACATCACATTACTAATAATTATTAATAATATTAATAATTTTGGATCTTGGGGGATTTTCGGGCTCACCTGTCCCGGTGATCTCCCATTTCCTGAGCGACTTTCCAAGGGGATTTTCCCCAATTAACTTTTAATTCCGAACCTCATTAACCAAATATTCCAACCCATTACGCTATACTAATAATATCTATTAATAATATTAATAATTTGGGATTTGGGGGGATTTATTTTCTCACCTGTCCCGGTGATCTCCCATTTCCTGAGCGACTTTCCAATGGGATTTTCCCCAATTAACTCTTAATCCCGAATCTCATTAACCAATTATTCAAAGCCATCCCATCCCATCATTAATAACTATTAATACCGCTAATAATCGGCGATGGGGCGGTTTCCGGGCTCACCTGTCCCAGTGATCTCCCATTTCCTGAGCGACTTTCCAATGGGATTTTCCTCAATTAACTTTTAATCCCGAATCTCATTAACCAATTATTCTAACCTATCACATCACATTACTAATAATTATTAATAATATTAATAATTTTGGATTTTGGGTGATTTTCGGGCTCACCTGTCCCGGTGATCTCCCATTTCCTGAGCGACTTTCCAATGGGATTTTCCTCAATTAACTTTTAATCCCGAACCTCATTAACCAATTCTTCAAGCCCATCCCATCCCATAATTAATAATTATTAATATTACTAATAATTGGGGATTGGGGGGTGTTCCAGGCTCACCTGTCCCAGTGATCTCCCATTTCCTGAGCGACTTTCCAATGGGATTTTCCTCAATTAACTTCTAATCCCGAACCTCATTAACCAATTATTCAAACCCATCCCATCCCATAATTAATAATTATTAATACCGCTAATAATCGGGGATTGGGGGGTGTTTCGGGCTCACCTGTCCCAGTGATCTCCCATTTCCTGAGCGACTTTCCAAGGGGATTTTCCTCAATTAACTTTTAATTCCGAACATCATTAACCAAATATTCTAACCCATTACGCTATACTAATAATATCTATTAATAATATTAATAATTCGGGATTTGGGGGGATTTATTTTCTCACCTGTCCCGGTGATCTCCCATTTCCTGAGCGACTTTCCAAGGGGATTTTCCATAAATTACTTCTAATTCCGAATCTTATTAATCAGGCATTCTAACCCATTATGTCATACTAATAGTATCTATTAATAATATTAATTATTTTGAGATTTGGGGGATTTTCAGGCTCACCTGTCCCGGTGAACTCCCATTTCCTGAGCGACTTTCCAATGCGATTTTCCCCCAATTATCTTTTAATCCCGAACCTCGATAACCAATTATTCAAACCCATCCCATCCCCTTATTAATAATTATTAATACCGCTAATAATGGGGGCTGGGGCGGTTTCCGGGCTCACCTGCAGGCTCCTGAGGAGCAGCCCCTGGCCCAGCAGCTCCTTGGCGCGGCCCGAGGACTGGATGTCCAGCAGAGCGTTGTGCGCGTCCTTGATCAGCCCCTGCCGGAAGGCGCAGATGCCCAGCTGCACCATGGTCCGGTTATAGAGGATCTGTGGGGACAGGTGAGACAGGTGAGACAGGTGAGCACAGGTGAGACAGGTGAGACAGGTGAGACAGGTGAGCACAGGTGAGACAGATCCTTAGCTGCACCATGGTCCGGTTATAGAGGATCTGAAACCGACAGGTGAGCTCAGGTGAGACAGGTGAGACAGGTGAGACAGGTGAGACAGGTGAGCACAGGTGAGACAGATGCCCAGCTGCACCATGGTCCGGTTATAGAGGATCTGAAACCGACAGGTGAGACAGGTGAGACAGGTAAGACAGGTGAGACAGGTGAGCACAGGTGAGACAGGTGAGACAGGTGAGACAGGTGAGCACAGGTGAGACAGGTGAGACAGGTGAGCACAGGTGAGACAGGTGAGCACAGGTGAGCACAGGTGAGACAGGTGAGACAGGTGAGACAGGTGAGAGTGAGACAGGTGAGCACAGGTGAGCACAGGTGAGACAAGTGAGCACAGGTGAGAGGTGAGACAGGTGAGACAGATGAGACACAGGTGAGCACAGGTGAGACAGGTGAGCACAGGTGAGCACAGGTGAGCACAGGTGAGGACAGGTGAGGACAGGTGAGACAGGTGAGCACAGGTGAGACAGGTGAGAGACAGGTGAGACAGGTGAGACAGGTGAGCACAGGTGAGCACAGGTGAGGACAGGTGAGGACAGGTGAGACAGGTGAGCACAGGTGAGACAGGTGAGACAGGTGAGACAGGTGAGACAGGTGAGCACAGGTGAGACAGATCCCCAGCTGCACCATGGTCCGGTTATAGAGGATCTGAAACGGACAGGTGAGCACAGGTGAGACAGGTGAGACAGGTGAGACAGGTGAGACAGATCCCCGGCTGCGCCATGGTCCGGTTATAGAGGATCTGAAACCGACAGGTGAGACAGGTGAGACAGGTGAGCACAGGTGAGACAAGTGAGCACAGGTGAGCACAGGTGAGACAGGTGAGACAGATGCCCAGCTGCACCATGGTCCAGTTATAGAGGATCTGAAACCGACAGGTGAGACAGGTGAGACAGGTGAGCGCGAATAAATGAGACAGAAAGGTGTGATTTACCTACCCAGGTGTGTCATTCCCCCGCCCAGGTGTGCGATTTACCTGCCCAGGTGTGTCTTTTACCCCCCCAGGTGCGCGATTTACCTGCACAGGTATCGGATTTACCTGTCCAGGTACGGGATTTACCTGCACAGGTGTGTTTAACCCTCTCAGGTGTGTGATTTATCTGCCCAGGTGTGTCATTCCCCCCCCCAGGTACCGGATTTACCTGCACAGGTGGGTCAACGTGCTGGATGTTGTCCTGCAGGTGCATTACCTGCCCAGGTGTGTTTAACCCCTCCAGGTGTGTGTTTAATCCCCTCAGGTGTGTGATTTACCTGCCCAGGTGTGTGTTTGACCCCCCCCAGGTGCGCGATTTACCTGCACAGGTGGATCGGCGTGCTGGATGTTGTCCTGCAGGTGCATTACCTGCCCAGGTGTGTTTAACCCCTCCAGGTGTGTGTTTTACCCGCCCAGGTGTGTGTTTTACCCCCCCAGGTGCGCGATTCACCTGCCCAGGTGTGTGTTTGACCCCCCCAGGTGCGCAATTTACCTGCACAGGTGGGTCAACGTGCTGGATGTTGTCCTGCAGGTGCATTACCTGCCCAGGTGAGTGTTTAACCCCTCCAGGTGTGTGTTTAATCCCCTCAGGTGTGTGATTTACCTGCCCAGGTGTGTCATTCCCCTGCCTAGGTGTGTTTAACCCTCTCAGGTAAGCGATTTACCTGCCCAGGTATGGGATTTACCTGCACAGGTGGGTCGGCGTGCTGGATGTTGTCCTGCAGGTGCATTACCTGCCCAGGTGTGTTTAACCCCTCCAGGTGTGTGTTTAATCCCCTCAGGTGTGTGATTTACCTGCCCAGGTGCACGATTCACCTGCCCAGGTGTGTGTTTGACGCCCTCAGGTACCGGATTTACCTGCACAGGTGTGTTTAACCCCTCCAGGTGTGTGTTTTACCTGCCCAGGTGTGTGTTTGACCCCCCCCAGGTGTGCGATTTACCTGCCCAGGTGTGTCATTCCCCTGCCTAGGTGTGTTTAACCCTCTCAGGTAAGCGATTTACCTGCCCAGGTATCGGATTTACCTGCCCAGGTATCGGATTTACCTGCCCAGGTACCGGATTTACCTGCCCAGGTGTGTTCAACCTCTCCAGGTGTGTGTTTTACCTGCCCAGGTGCGCGATTTACCTGCACAGGTGGGTCGGCGTGCTGGATGTTGTCCTGCAGGTGCGACATCAGCATCAGGTCGCGGGCGCGGTACCAGCGGCTGTGCAGGGCGTGGTGGTAGATGTGGCACAGGATGGCGCAGGTGCGGATCCGGTCCGTGCGGTCCTTGGCGTACACGAACCTGGGGCAGGTGAGACACACCCGGGCAGGTGAGACACACCTGGGGCAGGTGAGACGGGTGCGGGGGAAAAAAAAATCCCCCAAAAAATCCGGGATTTTGGCCCAAAATGTTGGAATTTTCAGCCCAAAATTTGGAGGTTTTAGGGACGGGTGAGGCGCAGGTGAGACACACCTGGGACAGGTAAAACACACCTGGGACAGGTAAAACACACCTGGGGCAGGTAAAACACACCTGGGCAGGTGAGACAGGTGCGAAAAAACCCGAAAAAACCCCAAAATTTTGGAATTTTCTGTCCAGATTTTGAAAATTTTAGGGACAGGTGAGGCACAAGTGAGACACACCTGGGGCAGGTAAAACACACCTGGGACAGGTGAGAAGAAAAAAAAACAACCTGAAACCTGAAAAAACCGGGGATCTCTACCCCAAAAAATCCCGGATTTCAGGGCCAGCTGTGCCCAGGTGTCCCCCAGGTGTGCCCAGGTGTGGCCCAACCCCACCCAGGTGTGTCCCCGCCCCCTCCAGGTGTGTCCAGGTGTTCCCAGGTGTGTCCCCACTCCCTCCAAGTGTTCCCCCGTCCTCATTTCTCCATCCAGGTGTTCCCAGGTGTGACCCCACCCCACCCAGGTGTGCCCCCACCCCCTCCATGTGTGTCCCCACCCCTCCAGGTGTGTCCAGGTGTGTCCCAGGTGTTCCCCCGCCCCACCCAGGTGTGCCCCGACCTCACCCAGGTGTGTCCCCACCCCCTCCAAGTGTGTCCCAGGTGTCCCCCCACCCCTCCAGGTGTGTCCAGGTGACCCCAGGTGTGTCCACGCCCCTTCCAGGTGTGTTCTGACCTCATCCAGGTGTGCCCCCACCCCTTCCAGGTGTGTCCCCACTCCCCCCAGGTGTGTCCAGGTGTGTCCCAGGTGTTCCCCCGCCCCAACCCAGGTGTGCCCAGGTGTGTCCCCACCCCACCCAGGTGTGTCCAGGTGACCCCAGGTGTGTCCACGCCCGTTCCAGGTGTGTCCCAACCCCACCCAGGTGTGTCCAGGTGTTCCCCAGGTGTGCCCCAACTCCACCCAGGTGTGTCCCCACTCCCTCCAGGTGTGTCCAGGTGACCCCAGGTGTGTCCACGCCCCTTCCAGGTGTGTTCTGACCTCATCCAGGTGTGTCCCCACCCCACCCAGGTGTGTCCAGGTGACCCCAGGTGTGTCCACGCCCCTTCCAGGTGTGTCCTGACCTCATCCAGGTGTGTCCCAACCCCACCCAGGTGTGTCCAGGTGTTCCCCAGGTGTGCCCCACCCCCTCCACGTGTGTCCCCACCCCTTCCAGGTGTGTCCAGGTGTTCCCCAGGTGTGCCCCAACTCCACCCAGGTGTGTCCAACCCCACCCAGGTGCAGCCCCGCCCCTTCCAGGTGTGTCCAGGTGTCCCAACCTCAGCCAGGTGTGTCCCCACTCCCTCCAGGTGTGTCCAGGTGTCCCCAGGTGTGTCCCCACCCCACCAGGTGTGTCCTGACCTCACCCAGGTGTGTCCCAACCCCATCCAGGTGCCCCCCAGGTGTGCCCCCGCCCCAACCCAGGTGTCCCCAGGTGTGTCCAAGTGTCCCCCAGGTGTGCCCCAACCCCACCCAGGTGTGTCCAGGTGACCCCAGGTGTGCCCCACCCCCTCCACGTGTGTCCCCACCCCTTCCAGGTGTGTCCAGGTGACCCCAGGTGTGTCCACGTCCCTTCCAGGTGTGTCCTGACCTCATCCAGGTGTGTCCCAACCCCACCCAGGTGTCCCCAGGTGTGTCCCAACCCCACCCAGCTGTGTCCAGGTGTCCTCCAGGTGTGTCCCCAACCTCACCCAGGTGTGTCCCCACTCCCTCCAGGTGTGTCCAGGTGACCCCAAGTGTGTCCACGCCCCTTCCAGGTGTGTCCTGACCTCATCCAGGTGTGTCCCCACCCCTTCCAGGTGTGTCCAGGTGACCCCAGGTGTGTCCAAGTGTCCCCCAGGTGTGTCCAAGTGTCCCCCAGGTGTGTCCCAACCCCAGCCAGGTGTGTCCAGGTGACCCCAGGTGTGTCCAAGTGTCCCCCAGGTGTGTCCAAGTGTCCCCCAGGTGTGTCCCAACCCCAGCCAGGTGTGTCCAGGTGACCCCAGGTGTGTCCAAGTGTCCCCCAGGTGTGTCCAAGTGTCCCCCACGTGTGTCCCAACCCCAGCCAGGTGTGTCCAGGTGACCCCAGGTGTGTCCACGCCCCTTCCAGGTGTGTCCAAGTGTCCCCCAGGTGTCCCCCCGCCCCCACCCAGGTGTGCCCAGGCCTGCCCCGCCCCCACCCAACCGCAGCCCCGCCCCCCCCCCCCGGCTCACCTGCACAGCCGCTCCATCAGCGCCTCCGAGTCTTCCTCCTCCTCCTCCTCCTCCTCCCGCACCTGCCGCTCCTTCCCCTCCTCCTCCTCCTCCTCCGCCTTCACCTGCCCTTCCTCCTCCTCCTCCTCCTCCGCCTTCACCTGGCCGGCCCCGCCCCTCCTGCGGGCGGCGCCGTAGTCGAACTTGTAGTAGGTGTGGAGGACGCGGCGCAGGTAGACGCGGCACAGCTCCTCGGGGCTGCCCTTGCCCTGCAGGTAACGCTGCAGCCGGGCGATGATGGCGCACACGCGCGCCTCGTCCTTCAGGTGCTCCACGTACTCTGCGCGGGGGCGGGGGGGGGGGGGGGGGGGGAGGGGGGGAAACGCGCACCTGGGGTTATAGCTGGAGCTCACCTGGCGGGCAGGTGAGGCGCAAAAAAAAAAAAAAAAACCCGGGAAAATCCGCCCAGGTGAGCCCCAGGTGAGCCCCAGGTGAGCCCCAGGTGAGTCCTAAGTCAAGGTCTGGGTTGTTGACATGATCCAGGTGTTCCATGGACACACCTGAGTTACCTGGAGCTCACCTAGGGTCACCTGGCGGACAGGTGAGCCTAAAAAAACCCCCGGGAAAATCCGCCCAGGTGAGTCCCAGGTGAGTCCTAAGTCAAGGTCTGGGTTGTTGACATGATCCAGGTGTTCCATGGACACACCTGAGTTACCTGGAGCTCACCTGGGGTCACCTGGCGGACAGGTGAGCCTAAAAAAACCCCCGGGAAAATCCGCCCAGGTGAGTCCCAGGTGAGTCCCAGGTGAGCCTCAGGTGAGCCCCAGTTGGGAGATTTCGGTCAATAGTTTGATCCAGGTGTTTTAAGGTCACACCTGAGTTACCTGGAGCTCACCTGGGCACACCTGAGCTCATCAAAACCCTGAGAGAATCCGCCCAGGTGAGCCTCAGGTGAGCCTCAGGTGAGTCCCAAGTCGAGGTTTCAGTCATTGACACGGTTCAGGTGTTTTAAGGTCACACCTGAGTTACCTGGAACTCACCTGGGCACACTTGTCCTCATAAAAACCCCAAGAGAATCCGCCCAGGTGAGCCCCAGGTGAGTCCCAGGTGAGTCCCGACTCGAGGTTCCGGTCATTGACACGGTTCAGGTGTTCTATGGACACACCTGAGTCACCTGGAGCTCACCTGGCGGACAGGTGAGGCCCAAAAAAAAACCCCGGGAAAATCCACCCAGGTGAGTCCCAAGTCAAGGTTTTGGTCAATAGTTTGATCCAGGTGTTTCAAGGTCACACCTGAGTTACCTGGAGCTCACCTGGGCACACCTGAGCTCATCAAAACCCCGGGAAAATCTGCCCAGGTGAGCCCCAGGTGAGCCTCAGGTGAGCCCCAGTTGGAGATTTCAGTCAATAGTTTGATCCAGGTGTTTCAAGGTCACACCGGAGTTACCTGAGGAACTCACCTGGAGCTCACCTGGCGGACAGGTGAGGCCCAAAAAAAACCCCGGGAAAATCCACCCAGGTGAATCCCAAGTCAAGGTTTTGGTCAATAGTTTGATCCAGGTGTTTCAAGGTCACACCTGAGTTACCTGGAGCTCACCTGAGCACACCTGAGCTCATCAAAACCCCGGGAAAATCTGCCCAGGTGAGCCCCAGGTGAGTCCCGAGTCGAGGTTCCGGTCATTGACACGGTTCAGGTGTTTTAAGGTCACACCTGAGTTACCTGGAGCTCACCTGGTGGACAGGTGAGGCCCAAAAAAAACCCTGGGAAAATCCACCCAGGTGAGTCCCAGGTGAGTCCCAAGTCAAGGTTTTGGTCATTGACACGGTTCAGATGTTCTATGGACACACCTGAGTTACCTGGAGCTCACCTGAGCACACCTGAGCTCATCAAAACCCCGAGAGAATCCGCCCAGGTGAGCCCCAGGTGAGGCTCCGGGACCTTCAGGACTCACCTGAGCGTCAGGGAACGTCCGAAATTGGGGCAAAAAACCCCAAAATCGGCCAAAAAAACGACCAAAAATTCCCATTTTTTTTCCCGTTTTTTGGGAATCTATGGGGCAGAGCTCTGCCCCACACCTGTCCCCCAGCCCCACACCTGTCCCAGCCCCACACCTGTCCCTGCCCCACAGAAACCCCAAATTTGGGGCAAAAAAACCCCAAAAATCGGCTCAAAATTGGCTCAAAAATGACCAAAAATTCCCATTTTTTCCCCTTTTTTTGGGATTTTTGTGGATCTATGGGGCAGAGCTCTGCCCCACACCTGTCCCAGCCCCACACCTGTCCCTGCCCCACACCTGTCCCTGCCCCACACCTGTCCCTGCCCCACAGAAACCCCAAATTTGGGGCAAAAAAACCCAAAATTCACCAAAAAATGACCAAAAATTCCCATTTTTTCCCCGTTTTTTGGGATTTTCGTGGATCTATGGGGCAGAGCTCTGCCCCACACCTGTCCCAGCCCCACACCTGTCCCAGCCCCACACCTGTCCCCCAACCCCACAGAAACCCCAAATTTGGGGCAAAAACCCCCAAAATTGACTAAAAAAACGACCAAAAATTCCCATTTTTTCCCCGTTTTTTGGGATTTTCGTGGATCTATGGGGCAGAGCTCTGCCCCACACCTGTCCCAGCCCCACACCTGTCCCAGCCCCACAGAAACCCCAAATTTGGGGCAAAAAACCCCAAAAATCGGCTCAAAATTGGCTCAAAAATGAACAAAAATTCCCATTTTTTCCCCGTTTTTTTGGGATTTTCGGGGATCTATGGGGCAGAACCCGCCCCACACCTGTCCCAGCCCCACACCTGTCCCAGCCCCACACCTGTCCCCCAGCCCCACACCTGTCTCAGCCCCATAGAAACCCCAAATTTGAGTAAAAAATCCCCAAAATTGACCAAAAAATGACCAAAAATTCCCATTTTTTTCCCCGTTTTTTTGGGATTTTCGTGGATCTATGGGGCAGAACCCGCCCCACACCTGTCCCAGCCCCACACCTGCCCCCCAGCCCCACACCTGTCCCAGCCCCACAGAAACCCCAAATTTGGGGCAAAAAAACCCAAAATTCACCAAAAAATGACCAAAAATTCCCATTTTTTCCCCGTTTTTTGGGATTTTCGTGGATCTATGGGGCAGAGCTCTGCCCCACACCTGTCCCAGCCCCACACCTGTCCCAGCCCCACACCTGTCCCCCAACCCCACAGAAACCCCAAATTTGGGGCAAAAACCCCCAAAATTGACTAAAAAACGACCAAAAATTCCCATTTTTTCCCCGTTTTTTGGGATTTTCGTGGATCTATGGGGCAGAGCTCTGCCCCACACCTGTCCCAGCCCCACACCTGTCCCAGCCCCACAGAAACCCCAAATTTGGGGCAAAAAACCCCCAAAAATCGGCTCAAAATTGGCTCAAAAATGAACAAAAATTCCCATTTTTTCCCCGTTTTTTTGGGATTTTCGGGGATCTATGGGGCAGAACCCGCCCCACACCTGTCCCAGCCCCACACCTGTCCCAGCCCCACACCTGTCCCCCAGCCCCACACCTGTCTCAGCCCCATAGAAACCCCAAATTTGAGTAAAAAATCCCCAAAATTGACCAAAAAATGACCAAAAATTCCCATTTTTTTCCCCGTTTTTTTGGGATTTTCGTGGATCTATGGGGCAGAGCTCTGCCCCACACCTGTCCCAGCCCCACACCTGTCCCCCAGCCCCACACCTGCCCCCCAGCCCCACACCTGTCCCTGCCCCACACCTGCCCCAGCCCCACAGAAACCCCAAATTTGGGGCAAAAAACCCCCAAAAATCGGCTCAAAATTGGCTCAAAAATGACCAAAAATTCCCATTTTTTTCCCCTTTTTTTGGGATTTTTGTGGATCTATGGGGCAGAGCTCTGCCCCACACCTGTCCCAGCCCCACACCTGTCCCCCCAGCCCCACACCTGTCCCAGCCCCACACCTGTCCCAGCCCCACACCTGTCCCTGCCCCACAGAAACCCCAAATTTGGGGCAAAAAAACCCCAAAATTCACCAAAAAATGACCAAAAATTCCCATTTTTTCCCCGTTTTTTGGGATTTTCGTGGATCTATGGGGCAGAGCTCTGCCCCACACCTGTCCCCCAGCCCCACACCTGTCTCTGCCCCACAGAAACCCCAAATTTGGGGCAAAAAACCCCAAAAATCGGCTCAAAATTGGCTCAAAAATGACCAAAAATTCCCATTTTTTCCCCGTTTTTTTGGGATTTTTGTGGATCTATGGGGCAGAGCTCTGCCCCACACCAGCCCCAGCCCCACACCTGTCCCAGCCCCACACCTGTGCCAGCCCCACACCTGTCCCAGCCCCATAGAAACCCCAAATTTGGGGCAAAAAAACCCAAAATTGACCAAAAAACGACCAAAATTCCCATTTTTTCCCGTTTTTTGGGAATCTATGGGGCAGAGCTCTGCCCCACACCAGCCCCAGCCCCACACCTGTCCCCCCAGCCCCACACCTGTCCCAGCCCCACACCTGTCCCTGCCCCACACCTGTCCCTGCCCCACAGAAACCCCAAATTTGGGGCAAAAAAACCCAAAATTCACCAAAAAATGACCAAAAATTCCCATTTTTTCCCCGTTTTTTGGGATTTTCGTGGATCTATGGGGCAGAGCTCTGCCCCACACCTGTCCCAGCCCCACACCTGTCCCAGCCCCACACCTGCCCCCCAGCCCCACACCTGTCCCCCAACCCCACAGAAACCCCAAATTTGGGGGCAAAAACCCCCAAAATTGACTAAAAAACGACCAAAAATTCCCATTTTTTCACCGTTTTTTGGGATTTTCGTGGATCTATGGGGCAGAGCTCTGCCCCCACACCTGTCCCCCAGCCCCACACCTGTCCCCAGCCCCACAGAAACCCCAAATTTGGGGCAAAAAACCCCCAAAAATCGGCTCAAAATTGGCTCAAAAATGAACAAAAATTCCCATTTTTTCCCCGTTTTTTGGGATTTTCGGGGATCTATGGGGGCAGAAACCGCCCCACACCTGTCCCTGCCCCACACCTGTCCCTGCCCCACAGAAACCCCAAATTTGGGGGCAAAAAAAACCCAAAATTGACCAAAAAAATGACCAAAAATTCCCATTTTTTCCCCGTTTTTTGGGATTTTCGTGGATCTATGGGGCAGAGCTCTGCCCCCACACCTGTCCCAGCCCCACACCTGTCCCCCAACCCCACAGAAACCCCAAATTTGGGGCAAAAACCCCCAAAATTGACTAAAAAACGACCAAAAATTCCCATTTTTTTCCCCGTTTTTTGGGATTTTCGTGGATCTATGGGGCAGAGCTCTGCCCCACACCTGTCCCCCAGCCCCACAC